>NW_026517939.1:0-501 GCF_026319265.1 Colletotrichum chrysophilum | reverse complement strand
TAGCAAGTGCTACATTCGCATCCTCAAGGGTACGAAGCCGATCAGTCAAAATAGTGATTGAGTGCGCCATTGCCTGCGCACCCTTTGACAATTGCTCAACTGCAGCAATAATTGGTGTCGGTGAGCTTCCTTGATGAGCAGAGATGCGACTTTTGATAAAGTTGGACTTTGAGACGGTTTGTTGTGGGTTAGAGGGCGTTTGCGACTGCCAAGGTAGTGGTGTTGAAGGGTTAGCTGTAAGAGGTGTAGGCGTCCGTAAATGCACATCAAGCTTTTTGATGACATGGTCTGGGTCCCGTGGTGAAATTCCAGCGCCTTGGAAAGCAGACCTAATATTTTCCCCATTAAAAACCTTGTTGTGGGCCTGGTGGAAGGCAATAAAGAACTCAGACTTGGTGATGTGATTTATGGAGGCTCTGATGAATAGGTTGATTTCATCACCGTATGCGCGTTTTAAAGGCGAATAAAGGGCAATATCTAATGGCTGTAGTAGATGCGATG
>NW_026517938.1:0-503 GCF_026319265.1 Colletotrichum chrysophilum | reverse complement strand
CGACCCCCACCCCCTGACCCTAACGCAACGACAACAACCCCATACTCGATATTCCTCCGCGTCGTCGCCTCGCGGAACACCCGCACCCGCTCCGGCCGGATCCCCGTCACGGCGAAAAACTCCCGCTCCTCCGCCGGCGGTAACGTCGCCGTCAAACACACCAACTGCGCCCCGAACTCCTGCACCGTCCGCCCCAACGCCCGCAACGCCGGCCGGAACCCCCTCGACCCGTCCAACACGACGTGGCACTCGTCCAACACCACCCGGTCCAACTGCTGCCGCCGCTGCAACCGCCCGACGAAATCCCGGAATCCCTGCGTGACGGCTGACTCGGGCGTCACGAACACCACCGTTGCTGCCGCCGTGTTGGCCCGCCCGCCGCCGCGCCACGTCGTCGACGCTAACCCCGACCTCGAACACCGCGCGTCCATGTCGGTGCGCAACGCCACCAACGGCGTCACGACGATCGTCACCCCGTCCGGCGCGCAATACGCCGGCAACAT
>NW_026517937.1:0-503 GCF_026319265.1 Colletotrichum chrysophilum | reverse complement strand
CTTCTGGAAGAAGACTCACATGTATTTAAAGATGAGAAGGGCACCACTCTTTCCCAGAATGGTTCTTCTTTCCTCCAGCTTGGAATGCTCGTAGTAGTAGGCTAGACCAATGGCACCGACCTTGTCCTAGACCCTTACAGTGTGCCACGGTAGAATAGTGGATCCGGCGGAGCCGGATCTCGGTAACTGCCCCGGCAAAGCCGGAGATCTCGGCCGGGCTCTAGCCCGTGACAGCTTTAAAGGTGTAGTTTGAGGAATTTAGTTCTACTCCAAACTATTTTATAAGATTTAAAATAATTAAAATTAGTTTGCTAGTAATAAGATCTTTAATCTTTTAGAAAGCTGTTTATTATAGTTCTTCTTTGTTACGACCCGTTATGCATGGATAACAGTTAACCGACCCACTTGGGCGTCGGGCGGCTAGGACAGGACATTTGTACTGCAGGATCACGGGAACAACAGGGACTCACTCGGAACGGAAGAACTATAGTACAGGTCACGTG
>NW_026517352.1:0-254656 GCF_026319265.1 Colletotrichum chrysophilum | reverse complement strand
GGACGTTAGGAAGAGGAGTGTACTTTAGAGTATATAGCTTGAGCCTGCGGCCCTTCACGCCATATACCCTTCGGGAGGTCGGCCGCAAGGGCGGTTGCGCCCTTGCCGCCTCGGCGTTAAATACAACAACAACAACAACAGCCAGCCTCGTTCTCGGCCGGTGGAAGTGCAACGTGCATATACACTGCATTTTAAACTCCTCTCGACGTAAGCACTGCCACTGTTGCCACCCAATCAAAAGACGCTTGGCAAGCCCGATCCCCAGCAGATTCGAATATGCCAGATCGCGCGCCTCGGGTACCGTACACACCGATCTGCACTGCAATTTTATCCCCTCCCAAGGAGACACTTCTAAACCGAGTGAGACGCTGTCCTAAGTAAGGATGCGAATGGTGGGAAACGCACGCAATAACAAAGCATGTGTCTCGAATCTGGAGACAAAAAGAAGAGGAAGAAAAAAACAAGCATTGGGGATACCTGCAACAAACAACATTGCATACCAGGTATTTAAATGATTCCTCGAGTCCAGCGAAAGCGGTGATTACATACTGTCCAAGTGTCGCCCACAGGCTGATTCTAAACGTCACTGTGCATTCACTCAGCAGCGGGTATGACTAACTGAGCTATAAAATAGATGGTGCATATACACTGCATTTTTGACCGAGGGACTGCTACCACGACAATGGACCAATGATTGTAGAGTGGGAAGACCTCGAGTTCATTGGATATCAACTCACCCCTGCCCCTTCTAAAATGGAAGCACATACAGGAGTGTCAAGCCACCCACCAAATGACAAATCACATTGACTTGACTCTCTGTATGCTCATGCAGCTACCATCACTCCCGCCCGATCGAGCCCTTCAATAAGAAGTTCAAGAATTGGTCAAGCTGACTTCTTCACTGCATTCTTAACCCCCCTCAAGGAGACACTCCTGAGAACCCACGTGCGTAACAACTAATTCTTACACTCTTCAAGCTGCACTGCCCTTCCCCGACCCCCAACACCGACTCCCAACACCGACCCCAAAAACTTTCGCTGCATTTTAAGCCCATCCTGAGGAAGCAAAAAGCTGCAAGCCGCCACCGTGAGAAGACACCCAATACAGTAGGAAGGAAAGTTTGGAAAAGGTGATGCGCGGTCTTCACACATCTTTATAAAATTTATGATATGGCAACTCAAGAACGAATGATAGCCGCAAAACACCCTAAGCGCCATGCCCGTTTCCCATGTAATCATTCCCAAAGGTATCATAAGTCAGCCTCCTCAGCCTCTCAATCTCGTTCTCAGTCGCCTTCTTCGTCCCCTTCAGCTCAAACCCATCATCCCCGAGAACGCCAACCGTAAAGACCCGTGTTCCATCCCGCTTCTGGAACCATCCCATCTGAAAATTCACATTGGACATGTGCCCGTGGAGCTCCTCCTTCAATAGCATGTGCGTCCCCGACGGTAGGTGGTCCGCGGCGTTGGATCCCCGCAGCAGACCGATCATGCTCTCGATACTGCTGAAGCCCTCGGGCGCTAAGCCCCTGGTGCCCATATTGAACACACTCTCCCGAGATTTGAAGAGAATGGCAGCAAAGTTGACGACGCCTGCCAAGCACAGGATCGCGACGATGATGTATGTGATCATTGGACTCTGCTTCAGTCGACGTCGACCTGTGTCGATGACGACGGTGTCAATGTCCGCAAGGGCTCCTGGCGCGCCAGACGATGTCGAGTCTTCATCAAGCCCCAGACGGCCCTCGACGTTCAATAGCTGGCCCTGGATAAAGCTGTACTTGTGATTCAGGCGCCTTAAAAGCTCTCCCACCTCCAAATCCCCTGCCCATGGCTTGACATATGATTGTATTTCGTTTTTCATCACGTCCGCCAGGGTATCGTTGAGTTCCACTCGGCTTAGTCCCGCCTCCAAAGGAAGATCGATCGGGGGATCCCAGGACCTCATGGAAGAAGGATCGGTGATTGGCGGGTTATCCGCGTCGATGATGAAATCTCCATCTACATTGATCAAGTTCACCTCGGTGTCGACTTTAGCGACGGTGTAGTTGCATTTCCAGATCTCCAGGAACTCGAACCCTTTTATCATCGCCGAGTACTTGCCCCAATAGTACGTATGCGTCCTGACGGGAAAGTACTGTTCATCCGTGAAGCCGCGTTCCGCTCGAAGGTTGCAGACACCGATTGTCTCTCGGAGGTTCTCGTGGGACCTCATGATCCCAGCGAAGTAATCGCCGACAATTCCCGCGTCGGACATTAGATTGAAAACATTTGTCATGTTGGCGCTTGTCTGCTTGGAATTGCTGCAGGTAAAGGGTTCGGTTACCGTTGTCTGATAGTAATCCAGCCCGCTTTCTGTCATGTTGTTCTTCAAAATGAAAGAATATTGGTCGTCGGGCAGCTTCTCGCAGTTTGACTGAGTTTGCGCGGCTGGAACGGTCATTTTAAGCGTCTTGTTCTGCGCATCTTCAATACCGTCCAGACCGCCAAGAATTGGAAATACGAGATCGCCAAAGGTATTGCGAGAGGAGCTGAAGTTGGTGCCCTCCGCTCGGCTCAGAAGACCAGCCAAGGCCATCCTGGTCACAGAATACTGAGCACTATTGTTATCCGCTGCGCCGGGTTGAGTTCCGAACCAGGTTTGCTGCGTCAGTTGGAGGCTCGTCTGCTCTGGCACGGTCTCCACAGTGAAGAGGACGGCAAGCAGAGTTGTCAGGAAACCGCAAATAATAGCCAGGGTCTGCGCAAGTGTCGATGCCCATATGCGACGGCGGAAAGAGTGGTAAAGTGCCCGGATTCCAAGCATGTCGAGTAAGGAGCAGTCGACCTCCTCCACGCTGCATGGTCGAGAAGACAGACATGAAAGGAGTGCGAGGTTCCGATAAATATGATCGCAAGAGCTAACATATCCAGAAACGACAAGGGCGACTGTAGCTGGTAGCGAAGTCCAAAGGAGGTGCCAGTAGCCGTCTTCATTCACATCGATGAACCCGTTAGATGTTTCGGACAGACGCAGTGTGTAGATGAGACCCGCTGCAAGGATGGCGACGAAGATGACAAAGGGCGGCCGAACCCAAAGCCTGAGAGCTGTCGGAGTGAATCTGCACCGTCTCCATACAGCTGAGATGTCGATAAGTGCTGAGGATTCTACGCCTTCGACGAATTTTGGATGATCACGGAAGAAGATGAGATTGCCAACTATAGTGGCGGGATCTCGATGCCAGACAGTCGTGCGACGCCTGAAGCGTATGGCAACCAAGAATGCGATGCAAGTGCTCAGAGCGGATAGTACGATCATGATCACGCACACCAATTGGTTGACGATCAACTTGTCAGTGCTCTCCAGGAAAGCCCCATTATGCTTGAAATTGTCGGGTTCTCGAAGAAGATAGTGCCCCAAGAAGGGACCTAGCGTCTGCGTCAGATTCTTCACAGAGTCGTATAAGTTGTCCGTGGTGATCAAGCTGGCGTCTCCTGAGTCGTAGTCATTGCCCCAGAATAATTGGTTCGCTTTGAGGGGTCCGGCCGTGTTCGTTTTGTATGTGTCGGGCACAAAATGTCCTCCCATTTTTTCTGGGATCGACTTGTAGAGCAGCTTCCACGTGTCTGCCGCGACGATAGTCTTTGGCTGGTCTTCTAGCACGGTGATCTTTGGTATGATACCGTCGTCCACGACCTCGACTTTCGATAACCATGCAGTCGGCGAGCACAGCACGGCAGCGCCGTCCGTGAGGTACATCCTTGAGGAGTTGGTTGCCGATCTATCGAAGCGACCCATCCAGAACACGAACTGCGGACTTTGGTCGGGCAGGTTGCGGCATGGTCGCCTGGGAGAAAGAGTGTCATTCACGGTGCCCCAGGCCTCCCAAGAGCGGCCACTGTGGATGCTTGGCTGCGGAACCTCGTAGTTGATGACTGGTATCTCAGCATCGCAGCCTTCGAACGTGAGATTCACAACAACGGTGGTGACGATATCTCCATCTTTTCCTTCGCTGTAGGTTGTGCTCCACGTCGAGTGGCTCTGCATCTTCAAGCACTGCATGTCCGAGAAGAAAGCATCCACAACAGCCGTCATTGGTGACTCAGAGGTTCCTCTGGCGGTACCGTTCACTTCCCGGAATGTCTGGTACGCGGCTGTTTTGCTGACCCCAAAGGGATACAGCATGTCGAAATCCTTCATCGCTCGAGCCGCATAGTAAGGTGTGGTGTCGTCGGTGTCATCTAAATAGCCCACATTGAAGGAGTCGAGGACATCCGTGGTGATGTTGCTTGGTATCTCAACCGTCGTGAGGCCATACAACGCAGGTGCCATGATGATTTGGGCTTTGAGAATAAAACCAATCGTCGTGGCCAGAAACACAAGATAGTGTTTGTGCTGCAGAGACTGAATCAGGGCCACGAACGACGACATCGCTGTGTAGTCGAGCGCGTAGCCGTCTTTGCCCAGGGGCATGTTTTGGCGCATGGCAATCCACGGCATATACCGCATAGCCTGCAGTTCCACTCGTGCCCATAAAACAGCAAGCAGGGCAAGAGCTTGCCAAAAGTTAATTTCCCGAACAACGTACTGGTGATGAGACGCTTACCTGCAACGGGCCCGATTCGCCAGACGTAGACCAAATTCGCCTGAGTCTTGACGAGGCCATCATGTTGATTGCTGTACCGCATCATGAACACCAGGCCTGCCGTCATGAGGAGGAAGAAGACGGCAAATGTACCGACAGACTGAGGTCGCAGCCATTTGGGTCTCCAGGTTACGCTGCGGTGAAGTTTGCCCTTCTCAGCTTCGTTTCCATCGCTAACACTAACGGCACGAGTCCTCGGCTCATCGTATTTCGTCTCGGGCAGCTTCTCGCTGTTCTGTCGAGGCGGACTCGCCGGCGATTCTTTTGGCGATGCTTGACGAAGGACAGTGAACTGCTCCTCGTCGCCTGTTCCATACTCCCTCGTCGGCGGTCTCGAGTGTGTGTCGATGGTCAGGCCGTGTGTCGACTGGGCAAAGACGGCCAACTCCTCGGCAGTCGGTACAACCGTCTTCGCGATTGGTTTTCGAGGGATCGAGTATCTCTTGACTGTGTTCCCACTCAAGGCTCGATGCCCGGCGGCGATTGTATCCATGATCCTAGCTCCTCAATCTCGACCGTTGGCGGGAACGAAGGATTTCCATCTGGCAGATGAGACAAGAAGGCACAGCAACAGCTTTCGTTTCTTTTGGTGGCACAGCGTCCCGCGCCGGAGGAGCGGCTAAGAATCTTTTGTAGCATGCCGGCGGCCTGTTCCTGCAGCAAGGCTAGATGGAGTCGAGTCGTTCGTGTGGGTGGACCTCTTGCGCGAGAGATAATTAAGCGCCCGCGATCAGGTTTGAAACGCAGTTTGGGGGCTGTGATGATGGAACAGAGAACCAACACACAGTGCGGCCAGGCAGTGGCCCGCTCTCCGTGGGACGGCTGCAAGGCTGGGTGCATGCACTCGCAGGGGCCAAATGCTACTCGATGTTGGTATTGCAGGGGATCTGTAGGAGACGATGAGGCAGGTGAGCGGCGCAGTCAGAAAATAGTGAGAGCTGAGTTGTTGGTGCACAGTGCCTGAAGACGATGTCGCGACATTGACGAAAGAGGAATGGGCCGGCCCCGACGATCGGATGCTGTGCTGGGTGAGCCAGGCTGGTGAAGCGAAATGAGAGGAAATGTTTGGGGACTTTGCAGCCTGGACAGACCAGGTTTGTGAGAGTGGTTGGAGTATCCGTACCTATCGTGCCTACATGGCTACGACCTGCCCGGTTGGGATGGGGAGGCTGACAGCGGAGATTGGATCGGAAAAGCGCAGACTTTTACGAGGCAATTGACGATGTTTTGTTGAGGACTCGGGAAGGAGAGAAGAGAGCTCCCAAGGAAAGCACGAGCAATAATTCTGGCAGCAGGCACGGTGCGGGCCGAAGCCCGGGCATCCACCAGCCCGGCGGTGTGGATTCTACGGCGTGTGCAGCTCGGCGTCACGGCCCCACCAGGAAGGCCGCTTTCCAGGTGAAGGGTAAGGCACTCCAAGCTGAGGTACGAATACTGCCGCTGGGCTAGAGGGCAGTGCGACGATCTTCTCGGCGCATGATGCGGCATCTGGCAGAACTGCCAAGTATGTAGAGACGACTCGGGTCTGGTCTCACAGCGGATGAACGGTCTTCATTGCCTGTTTCTCCGAGGTAAGCATGCGGCGCAGCGGCTGCGGTGGAGGTTGCTCGCATGACCTGAGCAAGCACTGAACTCTCCACAAAGCTGGTGCCGGATCTGGCAGTGACATGTTCCGTTTCTACTGCGTACATAGTATGCCTTACCTAGATGATCATAGAAAGCAAGCCATCAGTCGGAAAAAAGGGCAACAAACAATGTCGATGCCAACCCAGCCGAATTCCCCATCGCCAGTCAAGCTAATTTGACTGCTGCAATACCCCTCGTCCATCACAGCATCATCCTTCCACTTTTTCCCAGTAACCAGGCCTGGACCGGCCTTACAGTGGATTCTCGCAGTGGGCCAACGGCGCAGTGCAGCGGGCCCCCATCAGCAAGACCCTTCATGGGTAAACAGCAGCTTAATGGGCTCTAGCTTGCCGGTTCGCGAGGGCCGCCAACCGGCAGGGGCGGCGCCACCCAATTTGAAGCCGGCGATAAGGACACGTGGAGCGCCGATAAGACACGCGACCGGGTCTCAGCGCTTAACAATAAAACCTGGCCGCCACTTTTTTCTTTTTTGTGTGTTTCTCGTCGGATTGATTGACTGCTTATTACGCCTTCTTAAGAAGTTCTTTATCTGCAGCGCCAGGACATGGTGTTGCATAATTTGGGTAATCAACATTAACCATAATCCCCAAGCGCGGCATTGACGGCAGACCTGGTCGGTGGTCACTTGCACTTTCCCGTCCAACTTTCCACCTTTACCCTTACCCTTCCCTTTCCTCGTCATCTCGTCTGGTCTGGTCTGGTCAGTGGTCAGTCACATCATCAGCTGGACCTTTAGCTGGATTCACATCAGCAGGCCCCCATCCATTGTGTGTCGCAGCTGCCAGCCCGCCCCCATCCGTTCGTCTCTCTGGCCCCAGCCCAGCCCTCCTCCTCCTCCTCTTTCGTTTGCTCCCCTCCACCTCCCCCTCCCCCTCGTCTCTTTCTCCCCTCTCTCTCAGCCTGTCATCATCCTCGTCACCCTCGTCGCCCTTGCACCAGTTGCATCACACACAGGCAAGGAGACAGAGACAAAGATTGAGCGCAGAACACCAACGCAAACAACGCTAAACAGCACCAACACGCAGCGCTGGCCAGTCCGTGTCACACCGCCACCTGCGCTCGCTCACACGCCTTTGCGCCGTATCCGCATCCAACACCACGAATTTCCACCCTCGCGCTGCACTCTACTGCACCTCCAGCGCCGTCCAGACCGTCGGCTCCAGATTTCTCGCCAGCGTGTCCAGTCATCGCGCTTCGTCGCCCCAATCCTGTTTCCTCTCCCGCCACCGCTCATCCAGCGCACTTGCCAACCTTGCCAGAAACCCACACCATCGCAGCCCGATTTGCTCCCAGAATCCAGGAACCAGTTCACTAGGAGAAAAAATAGACCAGCAAGGGAAAAATGGCCTCCATCGTCACGGACGTCTTTGACGCCCTCTGGGACTTTAATACCCACGTCACCCTCTTTGGGCGCATGATGTTTCTCTGGTCCTTTGTCCTCCTCGGTCTCATTATTGCTGCTCAGGTTTCCCAGTACGGCGAGCCTGACCATACTAGAATTCAGTGGGTGCGCTTGACTGACGAGTCTCGGTAAGTCTGTCTTTGGTTGTCTTGTCTTGCTTTTTCTGCTTTCCCTTCCCTTCGAAACCACCACCTCGTGTCTCGTGCCTTTTCGTCTGTATCACATCCAAATGTCCCTTCCCATCAACCCATGCACCATCACCCGCAACACAACACGCACTACACATCGGCTCTTCTCTCCGGACGTCTGAACTCCGTCTGAACTCGTCCCATCCATCCATCCCTTCTTTCCGCCCTACCTAACCTAACCTACACCAACCACCTGGCTTTACCCTCCACGCCCACCGTTTCAACCCGCGCCTCGCATTGCATTGCATTTCTTTGTCTCTTTTGTCCCGCCCGCCGCCAGCGGGAAATCCGTGCGTCAACCGCAAAAAGGCCCGTTCCCTCCCCGCCATGGATCTTCCATGCCGCAAGGTTTCACCGTCTCCGCAATTCCGAGTCTCCTATTTTAGCAAAGGGGACACTTTGTTTGATGACATGCCACGGCTTATGGGGCACCCGCAAATAAGCAAAAAACACTCCCCCATGCGCTTTGTTTTCATATAAAGACTATTGGACGGCACCTCCTTTTGGACTTTGTTAACCTCCGTTTCTTCATGCGCCCTACAGTCCTTACTGGTATACCTTTTACGTTCTCGAAGCCTTCCTCTTCGTCTCCGGCGGATACCCAATGCTTCACGAAAAGATGTCAATGTACCTTGGTACTGGCTACGAGGATCAGATACTCAACGCCATTTGGATCGGTCTCCTCAGCGTCGAGGCCCTCATGGTCGCCGGCGTCACCGTCCTCTCCATCTCCCGCAAGCTCAAGTCTCCGCCCAAGCAGAAGACGAACTGAAAAACCCGTGACGTCTTCTCCGACGCCTTTATTTTTTGTTGCACATCTCGAAAAAAGAAAAAGATACCCCCACGATGTTGCCAGTTACTGCATCAGCCTCGGCGGCCGTCTTCAATATACTTCATTTTGCGCGCATGCATTTGCACCCTTCTCCTCCGATCGTCATCCCCGAGTGACCTTTTTCCCGTACGAATCGAAATGTTTCATGAAGATACCCACGAACGAAGACCATGAGAAATCGCGGCGGAAACCTGCCGACCGCGAGAATAGCTACCATTGAGCACCGCTTCCCGTCACCAACCAAGGCGCCGCACCGATTGAACGAAGACATAAGAAGGATACGAAGAGGACACATCATCCCGCCCGAAAGATGCACTTCCGGCACCTCGCATCGCGCCGGGCTGACGGTTGCGCCCGGCGTATGAGAGGTACAGGACCCTGCAGTTAGATTACTGCATGGACGGGTTACCGTGGCGCCCAATCGGGAAAGGCAGACATGAGGCTTGGCGAACGGAGGGGAGTTTCCCCGCGTATGCGATCACGATATGCGAGATCTGCCTGCATGTCGGCGACAGGACAGCTGGCCTTCCGAGGTTGACTACACCGTCGCCGCGCCGCCCTTTCGGCTACGTCGCGCATCAGTGTGACGCCTCATTTGGAGAAACTTTCGGCCGGCGGGGCATGGAGAGATGATAAGGTACAGCGGCGTTCCCGGCGCGGCTAAATCGCCCTGGTGACGGCATTCTGCCCACGCCAACGATGGAATTGTGTCTGCGGCCACGTGTTCTCGCCGCCCTACACCTCATCTACCAAAGACGTCGTCATCCACATCGCCATACTGTTAGCTGCTTCCACCACCACCACCAGACATACCTTCAAGTATGCCTTCAAATACAGGGGATCACCCACTGCCGGCACACCTTGTAGACGGGCTCGCAACCTTAAGGAGCCTGATCCAATGGCCAAAAGAAGCCCGTCCGTTACGTATCGCTCCTTGGGGCATCAGGACCTCTACCAGATCTATCGAGAGGTGGCAAACTGATGTGCTTGAGAGCATGCTTGAAGGTAAACCTGGCGCCTGAGCCAAGCAGTCTGGAGATAGCCGTGGAGCGGGAGCTCTAGGGTAGTTCAACTCGAAACAACTGATGACCTTTAAATCATTAATGTGGTGTCTCTTTCCTTCGCTCGTGACCAACTGTTCTTCCTGTTCATCTACAAAGTCGTGGAGTTCTCGGCTGTTATTTGCGTAGGGGGTGAATCTTTCCGCCGTTTTCACTGTGGCTTCGGGGTGACGAGAGATGGGTGCCGTCCTTGACTTAAACTTACGGTCGTATAAACGTACAATGATAAGGATGATGAGGAACGGTTCTTCTATCTAAGTTATGTACACGTCCCTTGTCTGTCTGAATCCATAATCCTAATATCTAACACAAAAGCAGAACCAACGAGCCTTTCCCTTGGGTATACATTCCTACAACTCCAAAAACGATCCCGAACAACGACGTTCCATACCTTAGCCACGGCCAACTTCTTCCAATCTCATTTCCAGACCCTTACTGCAACAGCAAATCCAAGTTAATATTAGGCCAGTACTCCTCGACCCTAACCCCCTGCGCCAAATCAACAGCCGCAAGACCGACGTTCTTGATAGCCCTCTCCACGATACGCGCCTGTTCCCTGAACACGGCCGGGTCTCTGCCGGCGTCGGCATGGGCGATCAACGTCTCGACGGTGCGGCGGGCGTTGATGAGGGCTGTGAGGGTGCGGTTGAGGGTAGACCTGGAGATGACGAGGTTGTCAGGATGGGGAGGAGGGCCGTGGAAGGCGGGAGGGGGGCCCGTGAAGGGCTGGCGAGGGCCTGAGTGAGGACCGGCAGGGGGATGAGCGGAAGGACGACGGACGCCGTCGGGAGTTTGGGCCGGAGCCGCGGAGGGAGGGCGATCACCAGCGGCGGTCTGGACAGGACGGCCCGCAGAGGGGTGATGGACGCCGGCCGGGGGTCTCATGTGAGGAGGAAGAGGGTCCATGAAGGATTGGCGAGGGCCGGCGTTCGGCTGGAGGGGTGGATGAGCCACAGATGGCCGAGGAGCACCCTGGCGAGCAGCAGCGGTTGGCTGGGCTGAAGGAGTAGCAGCTGCAAGATGCTGACGAGCACCGCCGGTCGTAGGAGCAGGCTGAGCGGCCGCGGGACGAGGAGAGGGGTGGCTGATCCGGCGGTCGACGGGGGTGTTTAGCAGGCCCAGTTCGGTTTTGGTGCTAGGCACATTAGAGCGGAAGCCTGTGCCGAGATGGAAGTCTGCGTGAGGGTTCTCAGGGGCTGGAATGCCAGCTGGACGGGTAAAGGGGTTTCCCATCGAGGCGTTTCCACCCATGACGGGGTCGGCGGGCTGGGCTCGGTTCGAGTGGCCATTAGCAGGGCCGTTGGCGTGAGCACCGTTGGCAGACGAGGCGGAAGGGAGATCTGGAGCGCCACTAGGAGCCTCGTGAAGAGCCTTACGCTTGGTCGACTTGCGCTTGGGAGGAGGAGCAGGTCTCGTCGGAAAGTATCCCATGGGCGGCATCTTCGGGGTCTCGCTACCGTCGGCGGGAGTCTGCTGCTGATCGTTTTTGGGGTGGGCAGAGCCGTTGGATGAAGCTCGCTGCGCGACCGGATTGGTAGGGGCTCCATCAGCCGCGGGGATGGCCGGCATCTTTGGGGCTGCGCCGACGACATTGGCGGTTTGCTGCCGGTCAGCAGGGGGAGGAGTCGGGTTGTTGGACGAAGCCGACTGGATGGCTGGGTTGACGAGACCTTCAGCCGTCTGCTCTCGGCTATAGACGACGTTAGCTGGCTGCATAGCCGGGCGTACGGGGGCTCCGGCAATCTGCTGTCGGCTGGAGTTGATGGGAGCTGGCTGGATAGCCCGGTTGATAGGAGCACCAGGGGCCGCAGGATTGGGCGCAGGAGCAGCCAAACGAGCACGAGCCGCAACTCGAGGAACGCTAAAGTACACCTTGCTGGCATTGATGTTCTTCTTGACGTACTCCTCCTTATCGCGAAAGAGAGCCAACATGTCGGGGGGCAAGTCGGAGGGCGACAGAGGTCTCGTGTTCTGGGCTGAGTTAGCCTTGAAGTCCCGGACAAACTGTTCCCAAGTGTTTTCATAGGAGTGTTTGTGCAGATCATCATCAGAGACAGAGAAGGGGACCTCGAAGCCGGACGCGGTGATCTCCCCGGCCAGGTCATGCAGCGCATCGGTGAAGTAGCCCAGTTGCTCTTCGCCGAACTTGGGAGAACGCACCTGGTGACGGGAAGCCTGCTGCTGAGACGGCTGGGGGCAGACTTGGCCAAGGCTGTTGAGCATAGGCGGGTAGGGGAAAGACACCTGGGGCTGGCTGGAGGTAGGACCTGGGATTCTCGGGTGTTGAGGGCGGAAAGGGTCCATCGGCACGAACGTCTGGGGACGAGAAGGAGGAGCCATCGGATCGGGCGTCTGAGGCTGAAAAGGGGGAGCCATGGGGTTGAGGTGGGGAGTGCTCAAGAGCCGACGGGCCGCGATGTTGGTCGGAGTGAGAGCGCGAGGGGCGGGCTGAGGAGTTTGGGGAACTGGGTGGGAGGGGCCGAGGCCGCCGTGAAGGGGAGGGCCGTGATGGACCGGGCCATGGTTGATGGGGTTGGCGACGCCGACGCTAGCGAAGTCAGTATTTCGATTCAGGGACTTCAAATAAGGGAAACTTACTTGAGAGAGTTGTCTCCAGCGGGCTTGATGCGAAGGTCGTCGTTGTTGGCCTTCTGACGCTTAGGGGCAGGGGGGCCGGCGGCGCGGTCAGACGCGTCGGGAGCTTCCTGGGTAGCCATTCTGTGAAATTCCGTCGAGGAGGTGCGGTGATTGCGTCGAATATTCTCGAGTCTGCGATTCGGCTATGGTACAAAGCAAAGGCGAAGATGAAGAAGACTTTGTGAGTTGCTTTGTCGAAGCTTGCGTTGTTGATGATGATAATGGCAATGGGTGTGGAAGCTACTCGACGACACGCGTTGATGGAAGGAAAAGGATTTTCAGGAATTTTGGCAAAGGGCCGGATGGGTTTGTTATTGTCTCGAGCAAAGGACCTGGGTTTGTTTGTGCGCCCCCTCACTTCATCTGGCTGTCGACGACTAAGCGGAGGGGAGGATGGTTCACCATGATTGCCAACGACTAAGCGGAGAGGGGGGCGGTTCACGATAGATTCTCGGAGTGGGAGATGTCACTGATGGCACATGTGTCACTTCAGCGCCAGGTATGAGTTGGCTGTTCTGTCTTTATCTTTGGATTCTATCTTTAAGCATTTCATGGCAATGATCTACTCGTAGTCTATATAAAACCTATGACAGCGATGAGGGACGCTGAAACCGTTGATGAGAACTTTGCTTTGGTTTTCGTCTCTCCTTCAACTCTCAATATTTGGATATGTCCCTAAGTAATTAAGTGTTGTTATGAGTTGCTGCGTCGAAGTGACGAGAGTGAAGTACCTTTGAGTGCACCTTGGGTTAGCTGAAGTTTGCAGACTGGGCCGTGGCTGTCTTTGTGGTAGATTCTCAATGCGGGTAAGCTCTGACTACCTTACTCAACGCCTCGTCAGAATTGGCGGTATGCCGGGCTGACATCCACCAACATGTGGCCTTCGAGACCCTCATGCCACTCTCCATAGTTTTCGTGTTGTGATGTGGGAGAAGGACGGGTTGACAGAAGAAAAAGAATCAATGTTACCAGCTGAGGGTGCAAAATAGGAGGGCAACGCCAGGCGTTCCTCGTTCATTATGTCGGCCCGTCCATTAAGGGCTTGTTCTGTCTCCGCCACGCTCATGAAGAGGAAGATTTCTTATAAGCACCCCGACACCTCAGGTGAAAATTTCCTCGTCTTCGAGCTTGAATAACTGATCGCATGACACCCCCGCATGTATCTGTTGCCCCCCGTGGTGGTTGTACTATCTACCACCGTTATTACTAAGACTAAGGCTCCGAGACGACAGGTTGGCGAATCTTCGAAGAAGATTGCTTCTTTTTAGCCTTATTGAGAGGTTCGAGACCATTCCCCCACTCGCATTCATATGGAAGATACCATGCTGTTGGTTCTTTGGTTCTTCGGGATGATTTCGAAGTTGTGACGGCCGGCAATTCGGGGGTCGGAGATCGTGTCATACTTCGTCCTGCCGCGAATCCCGTATGGTGCTGAAGTACGAAAGTACTGCAGCTGCTGCGTAGGCATACAGAGGCCTCAAGTGATGCGCAGCAGGGCCCGGCTGTGGGGCTCATAAGTTTTCACTCTTCCGAGGATTCTTCTCGGCGTCCATATCTTTTCCTTCCAGTGCCTGTAATTTCAGTCCCGCAAAAGACAAGAAAAGGGAGTACACTTCTGTCGCTTCAGTCCCTTAGAAGATAAGAAGAACAGTGTTGAGATGAAAACGTCGCCCTCACCCAAGCCAGGACAAGGATACCTTGCATGACAGGCATGCTTGCAGCAGCTTTGTCTGACGATAGGCCTCGTCGCGGTCCTCGAATATTTCAGCAATAGTACCCTAAAACTTTTGCGCTTCGATGGACGCAGCGGGAATTAACGGTCGACATTCGCGAATCATGTCGTGATATTGCGTTGCCGGCGCCTTTGGACGATCGAGGCCGAGGCAGATCTTTGGCTTTGATTAGAATCAAGGCGTAAGAAACGATCTCTGAGGGGATCTCTGTGAGAAGCTGGCGTCGCAGAACTTAGCACGGGATACCTGGCCACCTTATGCCACCAGCCGAGGGATGCGTCACATGAATCCAACGGTATCGGGCTGTAAAGCAGGAGATGATGCAGAAAACTGGGCCCGGGGTTAGGTCGCTATTCTAGGTGATTAAGGCGGGAAACCCAGTGCTCAAACTGTACAGTTTGTTTATTTGTGTGCTCAATAAGACAATATCATGCCGAGGGACATTTAAGGTGGAGTTAATCATACTGCGGGAATCTTCCACTCAAGCGAATCCGCTTCGAGTCAGATAATGTCCAGATACACATGGCGTTATCCATTCGCTGTGTAGGTTTACTTCGGGACAACGGACTTCGAGAGACGCCAGCAGCCGTTTATAGGGCCCGACTGTGAATAATCTGAATCTTAGCATCGATAACGATTATTCGGCGTGCTCGCCATGAGCTCGAGCAGTCGTTACTCCCATCTTTTCTTCCTTCAGGCGGAAGTGACCCATCTATATCCGTTCCAGAGCTTGTACCCTCTAGTAGTGGCAGTGGTCTGGGTCTGGGGTTCTCGAATGCCCCATGATGGACGATTCACGACCCGGCGATCATCCCTGAGGGTGGTTCCCAGATCGCCACTCCTCCGATCTCTGCCAGTAATAGTGGCTCTCGATGATCTTGACTGTCCTGGTCCGGTCTGGGCCGGCGAGCAACGGCTAGCGATGGACGTCCTCGATGCTCTGGGTGCGTGGAGTCTCCTCCGAGTCTACGGCGATGCGTTCGCGTGAGAATCAGTCCTTATCTCACTTTGAATTTCCAGTGATCGGGTCTTTCTCTGACCAGGACGCGGCAACTTTCGAAGAACGGCGTCTTGAACTACAGTGATACGTTTGAACATGTAACTCCCAGAGGGCTGAACCAGATATTGCTTATATGCGTAGCAATGAGTTGCCATCCGGAAAATGAAGGTCCCGGGATGTGAATGTCAATTTACGTTAAAATGTACCAATTGAGGGTACTGATATAGCTTCTTGAGCGACTTTTGCCAACTCGAGCTGTGAGATCCCAGTAGCCGTCATCGGAAGCACTGGCAGCTGCTCGGCATCTCTAGCCAAGGCTGTGAATTTGCCTTTGAGATCTCTCTTGGCTACCTCGAGCTAAGTAGGTCTGTCTATACGACTTGAAAAATTGACATGCGAATTGAAAGGCTTCTCGTCTGCAACAGCTGGGCGCCGTGCACTGCGCGATCATCGTCGAGAAAACCGATGTGAAATGCGAAGTGTTACAAGCAAATCAGAGTCTTTTCAAAGTCAAGTCCCAGCTAAATTTGATGCAGTCAACGGTATCCTCTATGACCATGGACAACCCCTTGGTGCCATTGTGCTGAAGACGTGCGTATCCACACAGTCCCATCTATGGTCCCGGGGCGAAGCCTGAAAATGGTGTGTCCCTGTTCGATCGCATCAGAGTCCCTTTTCATCTATCGCTATCATTTTATGTTTGATAAATTCCACCGAAACCTTCAGTAACAGCCATTGGAAGACTTAAATAGGTGAAGAGGGAGACGGCATGACTATCAACCTTTTAACCCGATGATGAAGTCTGACGGGTGGTAAAATCGGGCGATAGTGGGGCCCCGCTGCTTCCACAGGTTATCATTTTCATGATGGTCGCAGAGTCTCTATTCAAGGTAATGGCTCTATCGTAAAGGACGGACAGTCCAGGAATGTATCGCGTTTTTGCGCCAATCTTTGTTTTTGGCCTTTCATACATGACCTCAACGCCGAAAGGACCTCGATTTAGGACTGACAGTTCTGGTTGGCTCGTATTTCTTCTGGATGGCGATCATAAACTGATCCTCAGTGTATCCGAACTCGCTCGGGGCAGGAAACCTAGGACTCGTTCGTAATGCGAGAGGGTCTAAGCCGACAACGAAATGCTTGAGCGTCGACTATGCGACGCAACCATGATGCAAGCCACAATGAACCTCCTCGTGATGATACTCCTGGTATAAGGCCAAATTCAACTATCGGTCCTACTTGGCGAAAGGTATTCAAGCCTTGTATTCGTGATGATTCAAAGAGTTCAGAACATCAGTGATGAAGCGGTTTAGAGTCGTAATCTCGCCATGAACCATATTTTGGATTGTAAGCACAAGAGAAAAAGATTGCGAAAAAAAGAAAGAGAAAGCGCACTGGCGTCGACGTCATGCAACTCATGATAGGGGACTGAATGAATAGGAACAGCACGATGTGGTAAGTGCCCTGTGCATGCGCCTCTGGCTGTCGGTTTGGGTGGAAAGGTTAAGAACGTGATCAAAATCTCTTTCGTCTTCCACTAATTCCCGCGGGGCCGAAGATCAAGTACAAGGAAAGTAAATGGAGCGTTGCAGGGTCTTTAGAAAGACGCCAGCAACAAGGTGACAGCGTCAGAGCATAGATTATAGAAGGCCTTCGAGATGATGTTTGACTTAAATTTGCAAAGATAGCTCCGTTTGAAAATAGGTTGCAAGAGCCCAAGCTGGCGGGGTGTCTTGACAGCCACTCCGTCCAAAGATAAGCTCCTTTAGATGTATGAAGATGTCCAAAATCTCCATCTCCAAATGACGCAGGCATGGATTCGTTTTATGCTACCACGGCAATTGACAACGCCAGTGACTATGCCTGCGTTAATCCGACGGCACAGCATATCATGGGCAGCTCTGCGGTGTGTCATACCAGAGATGCAAACTGACTGGCTTTGGGATAGCGATTTGAACTCACAATCTTCTGGCCAGCGCAAACAACGTTTTTGTTGCAGTTGCCACAAACGTGCTTGATAGCAGCTTCTTACTGGCGTTTGTCGAGAGCAATCTCATCCCGTGGGTACATGGGTACATACGGCTTCCGGCGTTGTGCATTCTACAGCTAAGATACACCATCCTCAAGCTTTCTGGCTTTAAGATACACGATATAAATCTTGCCTGTCTTTTCGTGATCGACAACGGCTTTGCCGACGACCAGCTAGTCCAAATGAAAACGAAGGCTAAAGTGTTTGACAATCAGCTTTGTCCACGCTCCGACCTCACTTTTCTCTGTCTCCCATCCTAAAAATACTCGTTTATGCTCACCATCGCACGATGATCTTCTGATACCTTTTCATTGAATTTCCTGTCTCTCATGTAAACAATCCCTCTTCGGCTAGGAGCCATCCGTAAAGGGTCTAGGTGCGCTACAGGTCATCTCCTGGCTGATGCGCATATTTCCCCACAAACGCCATGCCCTCAAACTTGGCTTTTGTCCTTCAAACTTTGCCAGGCTAAGCCAAGCCATCTTGTCCAAAAACGGTACAGCTTCTGAGGTGCGAAGATCATGATGAAGCAAGAAAAATGTTTTTGAAGATCTAGGCAACCAACGATGAACCCCGAAAAGGAACATGTCAGGATCCAGGGATACACAGCCGGGCTTCACGAAGGTCGGCGCCGTTCGGCATCTACCGTACAAGCGCCCGTAGGAGCGCCGACATCGTCTGTGTGGCTCTGCATCAAAACAGTGAATGCCCGTCGAATGCTACGAGGAGATTTGCAACACTGACTGAGAGCAAGCCACCCATCTAGGCAGCCTTGTAGGGCGACGAGTGCGCCCGACGGAGTTTGAGATTCGGTTTGGGGATTCGAAGCTTCTTGCAAGCCCACATTCGCGCATCCTTGTCACAGCTCTAATGGCGGTAAGCAAGCGGGCGCTATTCCTAGTCTGCAAGCCACTCAGACCTGTCTTTGACTAGCACGAAGCTTCCCCAGTTGCCACATTAGGAAATAACAAGGAGTTCATGATGCTGATGCAGTGAAGCGTCAGCCGCCTCCCCCTGATGCCCGACCTATTTGGTTCAAGTTCGCACTGCACTCAAAGTCAAAGCCTCATGCTTCAAGTCAAAGCTGTCTTCGAGACCGCCTTTGCTGACAAAATCTCAAGTCAGAGCCTCATGTAATCCTGGAAGAAGCGCCGACATCATGAGGCGCCGTCAATGTCCACTGCAGCTTACTGTCGATCCCGTCAAGGCTTTCGAGCGTTTGACGATGGATCAGGGGTGATACGTCCTTCGACGCCTGAAGGATGGATCATACACAATGGCTTGCATGTCGTGTTTTTTAAACCTAGAAAGATAATTGTCTCGTTCTTTCGCTGGTCGCCGGGATTCCGTTGTCTGTTCAATATTGTTTTCTGTTTCTTTTGTGATTTGATCTTTCGTATTTTGTATTAGAGCCATTTACGAAAGCGGCATTAGATATACACGATTTTAGAGTCGAGATAGCAAAACAAACGCGAACATGCCTAACCGGGCAGCCCTCGAAACAACATCGGAGAAGCCGGCCGGACCGGCTGTGCCAGAATCGGACGACGCAGTGGCAAAGTTACCAACATGGCAAAAATGGACGATACTGTTTGTCGTTTGCTGGATGACTTTGCCTGCTACCTTCGCCAGCAGCTCCATCATGACAGCAGTTTCAGAGGTTGCCACCGATTTCGATGTCCCGACCCACGTCATTACCACAGCCAACGCCGGCGTTTTCATTGCGATGGCTGTATCTGCCCTCATCTGGTTGCCAATCAGCACAATCATTGGTCGCAGACCTACCTATCTGTTAGCTACGATCATGCTCACGCTGTCTTCAGTGGGCTCAGTTACATCTCAGAGCTTCGCTTTCTTCGTCACTGCCTGGATCCTCGGAGGAGCAACCGGACTTTACTTCCTTGTTGCTGGACAAACCATCTTGGCAGACACTTTTGAACCAGTCAGTTGTTGTCGAAGTTTCCCGATTCCAAGACTATTCTCTGACGTGATTGACAGACCAGTCGTGGCTTGGCAGTCGGCCTGTTTCTTGGAAGCTCTGTTGCTGCAAACTCATTGGGTCAGTAAGGTAGCTTGGTTCTGTCAACAAAGCGCTTGCGCTGACTTTGATGAAAGCGCCCATGATCGGAGGTGTCATAGTCTCATACACAACATGGAGAATTATCTATGTCGTCCAAGCAGGAATGGCATTCTCTGGCCTCGCGTTGGGATACCTATTCATTCCGAATACAGTCGGTTGGAACAACCAGCAAGCTAAGGGTAGATCCAGCGACAATTATGTCATTGGTGCATTGCGCAAGTTCAATCCATTGGATGTGTTTCGTTTGTTTAAGAACCCAAACATCATCATGGCGGTAGGTCTTTCCCTCAGATATTGCTTCAGTCACTATCGCTAACCCTTACCGATTTCAGGACTTCGCTTGCGGGTTACTAGGCTTCAATCAATACGCCCTCATAGCATCTGTTCGACGAGTTATCAACCCACGATTCAACCTCACTACTCCCCTTATCAGCGGCCTATTCTATCTTGCCCCAGGAGCTGGCTTCTTGCTTGGCAGCATGATCGGCGGTGCGCTGTCCGACCGTACGGTCAAGGTATACATCAAAAAGAGAAATGGGCTCCGCCTGCCGCAGGACCGTCTCAATGCCTGTCTTCCTGCCTTCTTTTTCCTGTTACCGCTAGGAACACTGGTCTTCGGTTGGAGTCTGCAACTCGAAGTTGGCGGGATGGCTTTGCCCGTTATCAGCTCATTCGTTCAAGGCTTTGGTCTCATGTGGTCGTTTAGCGGATTGAATACGTACGCCGCTGGTAAGTTCAACCCTGAAGTTATTACGTGGCCCTGTCTATTGCTGACCGAACTACCTTTTGACAGAGGTTGTACCCGAAAAGAGAACAGCCGTCATTAGCGGAAAGTACATCATCCAATATTGCTTTGGGGCCGGTGCTGTTGGTGGTGTCGTTCCCATGATAGACGCTATCGGAGTCGGCTGGGGCTTTACCATCAGTAAGCTCACATCATCTTGATAGATTGAGACGTTGAATTTAGTTGCTGACTGTCCTTTTTAGCTGGAGTTGGTGCTACCTTTGGTGGCGTGCTTGTCTTGGCGATGATCAAGAAAACACTGCATGTTGAAAGCCAGAAGACTATCGATGACAAGCTTGAAAATTATGCCGACAGTTGTGTGTAACTTGAAACGAAGCATGAGTCGTTTGAAATTATCAATGTTCCAGGTGGGGATTGTCGTGCTTTTCTGCTAGGCACGTTTATTTTGCATTAGGATTGGAGTCTAAAAAGAGATTGATAACTTTGCGAAGTATTCATCAATGGGACATTGAACATAGACATTAGACTACTGCCTCATCTGTTGAATTAGATAAATAGTCACTGAAACGCAAGAGCATATTCATTTCTCACAAGACTGAGGAAGCGGACAAGTTATTAAAAGCTTGGGACTGGGAACGTCAACTTGAGTGGGATTTGAACACCTACGGACTTTCTCTCCGACCGCCAGCTCCTTCTCTCAGCCGCCAAATATCACTTTGTCCTTGATTCGGCGCGTTGTGTCCACTTCTCTACTTGCATATTGATGGTGTTCTGTGATATCTAGCGCAAAAAGAAAAACGTAATTTTGGGCACTGTTGAGCTTTGTAATATCATCTAGGGCAATGCACCTGTTTCGGCAATTGCCTTCCGCTCACGACTCAGCCACTCCGCTCATCAAGCACCCTGGATCGTCGATTGATCTTACATTGAACACTCGGGGCCGACGGTGGCACTTATTTTCCGGCACGCAGCTTATCATAACGTAGTACCGCTCCAAGTAACACATTGGCGCCAATCGCGCTATGCAAAGGTCAGCGTCGTTTATCAATCAGGTTGACAGGAATGATAATACCAGTCCTCCGGTGAGCAATATTCCGCAGGGTTGTGGCTGATGCCCTCCCTCGTCTGTGTGAAGATCATGCTTGTCGGCACCCGCAGGTTCGTGTAGCAGCTGTCGTGTCCGGCACCACTAATCATTGGTCTGAATAGCTTACGCTCACCGGCCTCGGGAAGCGTGGAGCACACATCAGCAGCACTCGCCTCAACAGCAGCGATGCAATCCGGATGGAACTGAACAGCCGGACTGTCGACCAGGAGTTCCCAGTCCACAACGCATCCTTTCCCGCTGTCATCTTTTCCGACACGCTCAAACTCTTCCTCGCAGCGGCGGACCATCTCGCCCAACACTGCGTCCTCTACATGCCGCACGTCAAGGGTGAACTTGACTGTGTGCGCCATTGTGTTGACTGTTCCTGGGTCTGTAGTGAAGATGCCCGTTGTAGCGAGACCATTGAACTCATGGGCGATGGCGTTGGCCGCAACGAGAAGCTTACTTGCACAGAGAACCGGGTCCTTGCGCGCATACAGTGGTGTTGTTCCGGCGTGACTATCGCGACCTCTGACAGTGATGTTGAACCATTTGAAAGCTTGCACGCCTGATTTCAGTGTTAATACTCAGTCAGGTCTCAAAGCCATCACCAAATTGGGGGTCTCACCTTGAACGACACCAATCTTTTGCTTTTCATCTTCCAGAATAGGTCCCTGTTCGATGTGTAGCTCGAAGTGGGCAGCAAAAGGATTTGTGCGGTACGAAGCCGCGCGTTCACCGGTGTAGCCAATTCTGTCGAGCTCCTCCTTCATGGATTTGGGTTGACCGTCGCGTGATGACACCTCCCTCAGGTCCCAGGCTGTTTGAAGGGGGATGGCTTCAGCCCAAACGCCTGATGATACGGCCATTTTCGGGAATCGCGCACCCTCTTCGCTAGATTTAGTTAGTATTTAGTTGGGAACGGACTTTGTGCAACCAAAAAGACGTACTTTGTCCAATTGACGACGCCAACTGGCCCTTCGGTCTCATAATCATTCTCACTCAAGACTCGCAGCACCTCGAGACCAGAGATGACACCCAAGATGCCGTCGTAGCGACCGCCAGTGGGCTGTGTGTCAAGATGGGATCCCATCATGATTGGCGGGGCATTCTTTTTCTTTCCAGCGCGGATGGCGAACAAGTTGCCCATCTCATCATAGAAGGTCTCGCAGCCGAGCGATTTGGCGTGCTGCATGAACCAATCTCTCACTTGCTTGTCTGTGTCGTCGAGACTAAGTCGCGCCATACCGGTATCGATAGATGCTCTATCATTGTGAGATTATGAACGTCCGTATTTGGGACATTATATGGCAGGCTCACTTTCCATATCGATGTGCGGCGCCGAATTGACAACTCTCATGGAGCAGTCCAGCTAAGCTCTCTTGACTGATTCTCAGTTGACTCGTGGTGCCCAGAGAACCCATGTTTTGCTTTCTTCCGTAAAGCGTTTTGCTAGTCGGCTGAGTAAGAACAATTCAAGTAGAGTCCAATGAAAGCAGCTAAAAGTTGCATTGTCGAAATCGTTCATGGAGATTCATGGCATGAATGATATACCAACTCAAGCATACTCTGATCGGCAAACAGCCAACGGCGTCTGAGGATGCCCCGCACCGGGCGATAGGACAACCCAATTGGGAAGTGATTATCCACCGACGGCGGTTGTCCGCCGTCGGCCGTCATCGGCCATCGGTATTTACCCCGGCTGACCGCCGACAATGCGGGGCTAACTCTAGTTATCGGATAGCTTATCCCCAGGTTAACGCAGTAAGGTAGCCAATGGCAGCTTTGCCGGTTATCAGACCCGAGGTGGTATCTCTACAATCATTCGACCCTGTTGGTCCATTGTCCGCCACGTCGGGAAATCAAAGGAACTGCAGTTATCAATTGAGTATATACAGCAGCCCATATCTCGTAATGAAGTTGCAATTGGTTTAAAGTCTCATGCACGGTCTGGTCAACTTGAGCATCGCTGCAAACCTCATAGCCTCGTACCATACCCGCCACGATGACCATCCCAGGCAAAGACTTGTTGAACAAAGATGTCGAGGTCCGGCAGCAAAATGATAGCAGCAGCCTCAATGCTGCGGAGATTGCAGTCGATCCCCAGGAACGAGCAGTATTGTCCAAATTCGACAAGTTCGTGATGCCGCAGATGGCGCTGCTCGTCCTTTTCGCTTACCTTGACCGAACAAACATCGGTTTGCAACCACCCATGTCTCTTCACTGACGCACTGACTGACAGATCTTAGGAAATGCTCGCGTGTTTGGTCTGGAAGAAGACACGGGTATGAAAGGCACCGACTTCAACGACATCTCCATGTACTTTTATATCTCCTATGTGGTCTTTGAGACGCCCTGGGTTATGGCCGTCAAGAGGCTAGGTCCAGGTCGCGTTCTCGCCATCGCAATCGTCAGCTGGAGCGCCATCACCATCGGCACAGGTTTCATCAACAGCTACGGCGAAGCCATCGCCTTGCGAGTTCTTCTTGGCTTCTTCGAGGCCGGCCTATTCCCCGCCTTGATCTACGTCATCTCAGAAATCTATCCTCCTGCATCCCAGGGAAAGCGCGTGGCCGTGCTCTACATCACCATCGCGCTGTCTGGTGCACTGGGTGGGTTATTCGCATACGGTGTCCAAAGTATGGGTGCACGCCACGGACTGTCTGCCTGGAGGTGGTTGTTCATTGTCGAGGGTACAATTTCGCTAGTCATAGGCATCATCTGCTGGGTCAGTTTGCCGACGTTGCCAGAGACAGCTTGGTTTCTGAAAGACGAGGAGAAAGCCGTGATGATGCGCATCAAGGAACGAGACCAAATGTCTAAAGAGAAGACCTCGTTTTCCTGGCCACAGGTTGTTATGGCCATTACGGACCCCTTCGTCTATCTTGCTTCCGTGGCACTGTTTTGCTCCTCAATCGCCCTCTTTGGTTTCGGCACGTTTCTCCCTACTTTGCTGAAGGGTCTCGGGTAAGTTTCCGGGCATCCCAAAGTTGAATATTCGCTGACTGTCTCTAGGTATACTTCTCTTCAGGCGAACTACTTGAGCATCCCAGTTTATATCCTTGCATCCATCTCAACCGCGATCACAACATTTGTGTCCGACAGAATCAACCGCCGCGCTGTCTGTCTCATACACTCTCCCGCACTGGTCATTTGCGGGTATGCCATTGCAGTTGGCACCGGCAACAAAGCCGCTGGATTCTTTGCCATGTTCCTTGTGGGCGCTGGGGTTTATTCCTTCAATACTGTCCTCGTCACGTAAGGCACCTTATTGAAGAGTATGATGTACATGCTGACCCCTTCTAGCTGGGTTTCGAACAATATTCAACCCGACTACAAGCGCTCCGTTTCGATTGCAATGCTCATCTCTCTGGCAAACGCTTCTGGCATGGCCGCATCCCAGATTTACCCCTCATACGATGCCCCAAGGTACATCATGGGCAATGGGGTGTCTCTTGGAGGAGAGGTTATTGCATTGATTTGTATAGGTTTGATCTACGCTCTTCTAAAATGGCGTATGGGCCGTAAGGAGCGTCTACTGGCCGAGGGCAAGGAAAGCAATGGTAAGAATGGCGATCAAGCGTTACACTTCCAATACGTGTTCTGAAAGCAGCTGAACTGCCTTGATGAACACTTCAAGCCATAAATAGATTAATTTAGCGGAGCTTTTTACAGGACATGTATAGGTCCTTGAATGCTTGTGCGTCGTTCCATGTCAAGACGCAGGCTCTCGGAGGCCTTTCCAGTAGATAGCGTCCACCTTTACAATAGCAAATCGCAAAAATGACCACGATTGTACTCTTGTCCGCAACGCTTTTCTCCAAGTGTCAAGTAAAGCCCGATCAAAGGACAACATGTGCGGCTCGCTTTGTTGCAGCGACAGCATGTAGCAAAACAGTCCTGGGTATGACAGACAGTGTCTGGTGTAAGCCGGCCAGAAAGCGGACTGATGTCTTACATCGAGCCCACAGATGAATTTCGTTATGGTCTGCATCAAGCTTCGCGAAGCTTGGAGGATAGAGGTTGAAGATGCCGGTAGCATACTCGGGTTGATGTCGGTGCTTATGATGGGGCGCAACAGGGCGCGGAAGATGAGAATATGAACGGTGTAATACGTAACGTACAACGGAGCATGGCTTTCGATGGAGTGCTCCGCAGAAGGCTCGGTTTCGGGATGTAATTGGAGAGATTGGGGTAAGTGATCCAACCAGTCGAGAAGTTGTTGCCGAGGGCCACGTGCTTGAGCTATCAACGTCTCTAGTGTTGGGCGTTGTGATATCGCGCGAAGGGTGCTGAGAGCGTTAGACGAATCATGGGTCTGGGACGAAGTAACTTACAAGAATAGCCGGCAGATTTCATCGGCGATCCTTGTCAATGAGCAGAGTTGTATGATGTAGTCTGGTGGCTGAGATCCACCAGGCAGTGTCGGTGTTGTAGGGTCAACAGCAAAATCATCCACGGTGAGAGGGGATACGTCCCAGTCATCATGTCGTATCATAGACGACCGACCATGAGTGATAGACCTCCAAGTATGCTCAACATAGACAGACCACCACAGTCTTCTCCGCAGCCTAATCTCCCAAGGCGGCAGGTTCCAGCCCCTTGGATCTGCATTGAGACCCAACGACTGCGCCATCCCGAGCAATGAAGCAGCCATGGACCAGGCAGAAGGATTCTCGACTGAGACGAAATCAAAAGATACCTGGTTTAGTAGCAAGAGGAAGATCTGAACAGTCGAGAGTCGCGGGAAGTGCAACTCTCTCTGAAGGCAGATATATGAGATGTGCCAGAGACCATTGACACTTGGCTTCGTATATGCATTGTTCATACATAGTGTCTCATCCCATGGCGTGAATGGCAACGCGAGCATGTAGATACCTGCCAACAGGCCAGTCGACGCCTCTGCGACAAAGCGTTCTACATCCGGAAGGACAAGCGACCGGGAGAGAATGGGCAATGCTTGGAAGACGAATCTGAAGTATCTGTGGAGAGTTAGTCTACCCATGTTATCATGAGAGCTACAGAGGGGGGGCACTTACAGCCTGACTAGTGACGCTCCAGTGGCCTTGTCAACGATATTTTCCAATCTCTCCCGCTCATCTACTCTGGGAAGACACTCATCGAGGACTCTTTGCGATTCGGCGGCTGTTCCAGTCTGGCTTTGCAAGAAATGAAGTGGCTGGGTCTTATCGCCAGTGACCTGTCGGTACGTGACTCTGAAGAACTCGGTCTCATCTTGATCATTGTGAGGGAAATGGTTTACCAAGAACGGATCAGATTCGTTCGAATGTCCGATAAATGTTGTGGAGTGATTCGGACGTTCGTCTAATGAACTTCTTTCGTGGATATACTCCATGTCTGGTGATTTCACAGCCGCATGTGTTGCAGGTTGCAAGACCCCTTGATCGCCGGATATTACATTACGTCCTTGGGGTTCCAGAAAGGCAGTCGGTGAGTCTCGAAACTCAAGACTCTGAGCTTGGTCGTTTCCCAGATCCCAGTCCAAGGGGCTATTACTGGGCCAGATAAACTCCGAGCCGGCATGTGGATCCTCAGCGGTATTATCTGCAGGATTATCAGCATATTTGGCGGGGAGATCGTTTGGTTTGAAGAGGTACTTGTCAAGTCTATCATGTCTTGCTGTGCTTGCAACATGAAACCTGGGGATAAAGTCATCACATTCTCGGTAGGTGATTGGCTCTGTGGTCCGGTAGCCGACGCAGGAGAGACAGCTTGACGACCCTTCGGCCTTCTACCGGGGTTACCAACAAAGGTGCATTCCCGGCCTATTCTCTTGCACAGCTGGCAGGGCTGCAACGGGTCCGGGATGTTGCACAGCGCCTTGCGTGCGCGACATAGGTCACATGGTCGCTGTGCCTTGGACCGATAGCGTCTGGTCCCCGCTACTGTGGGATCTGTGGCTGCTGAAGATGCACTCATGATGCAAAAAGAATGACTGGGGAACTCATTCCGAAGATCGGCTCAAATGATGCAAGGAAAATAGCGCAAGATAGTGTCAGCGGATGATTGTTGATCCTATTCCAGGTAGTCGTTTTCTTCGTCGCAACAACAAAGTCTCGTTGGAAGACGCCTCTTGAAGTATGATAGCATCGTCTCTAGCTCACCGCGGTTGGCTTGCTATGAGGACGGCAACTTCAGAAGAGGCTGCGGGCAACTTTCGCAACTCAAACTCAATCCAAGACACAGTGTGCAATTACCCTGGACACTATGCGGACATCTTACCCCACGTCCGGCTTCATCCCGGGACCTCCACAAGTTCCGTCCAGACCTGTCGTGAATTTACACCAATATTTGAGTCGAGGCGGTCGATTTTTAGAACGGTGCAGTAGAAACTGGTTGGAGTTTTGATTCATCTCAGTCGAATGGCATCTTGTTCATAGTAAATGGAAATCTTCATGTCACACCAGGCGAGGTGCTTGATGAGGCCTCTGGTATTTTCCAGTCAAAATGCAGATTTGAGTTGGCAGCACACCAGGCTGCCAGATATGTATATATTGATGTTTTAATTCTTTGTACAAGATTGAAAATAAAGGTTTCCCTCAACTGAAGCCCTGCTCCCGCAATGCATTGCAGGCCTACCTCACCTGCAAGAGCGTTACTGCATTCGGCCCCGGAACTTTCAGACCGTTTAAGAGCTAGTCATGGCAGGGACGGTGATCTTCTCGATGGTCCACTAAACACTTATCAGTACTTGGTTCGAAGCAATCTTTCCGTGTGTAACGGTAACATACCGTCTTGCCGCCGTCAGCGGTAGCAATGCCAGAGTATGTGGCTCCGGACTCGGTGTAAGCGCCGTCCTTGTAGGCAGCATCCTTCTCGGCGAAGACAATGGTGGTGTTGGTGTAGTACTGGGGCTCAACGGTTCCCGTGGGGGCAGCTCCGTTGTTGTCCTGCAGCTCAATGGCCGTGTTCCACAGAGTCATCTTTCCGGACTTCTTCTGGTAGGTAGACAGAAGCTCGCCGGTGACGGCGTCAGTCATGGTTTGCTCCCAGAGGTAGGTCGACTTGTCGATGAGGGTGTAGTTGAAGATGATGCCGTTCTCGTAGTTGGTGTCGGCGGTTCTCTTGTCTCCGACGAACTGGACAGTCGCGCCGGTGCTGTCCAGGCCGTAGACCTCGGAGGAAATGCACCAGGTGGAGTCGGCCGCGGAGCCGGTGCACTCGCTCATGCCAGCGGGGTATGAGCCGACGATGCTCTGGATCAGATCACCGGTCTCAGCACCGATACCGATCCAGGCGAACATGTAGCCCTTCTGGCCGGACGGCATCTTGCCAGGGTAGATGGTGCTAACGGTGCTGATGATCTCGGAAGTCGTGGCCTGGAAGCCAGCGATGGGACCCCAAGTAACATCGCGCTTGTTCAGGAGGGGGTTGGCAGTGGCAGTTGAGCCGATCAGCGCCAGGCTGAGAAAGAGAGACTTGGGGGCAATCATCGTGAAGGTGGGTCTCTTCAAGGGAGGAAGTGAACGTAGGTAGTTGGAATAAAGGAGTGTGGCGGCTCTTGGTGGCCAAAGGTGTGGTTGAATTGAGAACGCTGAATGGAACAGATGCTTAGTACATGTTCAAGCCCAAGAAACGTTCCGACGACGATCTTTTGCTGTCTATTTGAGTCAATTTCAACATCTCTCTATCTGCAACTTCAACCCGCCCAACTCGCAACTTGCGCGCAACTCAGAACCGCCACTAACCCAATGATCGGCATACCGGCAACGAACCCCAGTTATTTCCCTTCAATCTCCCACTCTGGGTTCGCGCCGGGCCCTGTTCAAATAGAGTGGGCTTCCGCTTTTCGTGAGCTTGATTGTCGTTCTCAATTAATTTTAATTTAAACCCTTGTGCATCTCAGGGGTAGCTTTGTGGGTGGGACGGAAGGTGGGGTGACAAAACAAAAGTGCATCGTCAGCGTGGTTTCTCGGACTCGGTTTGGACGCCGACATTCCCCGTGGAAATTGCTATTTGCCAGCACGCGATGAGAAATTTGGCTGTTCGTAAGAGCTCTTCAGTGATTTTTTTGCCGGCTTCAGGCCCAGGAGAAGAGAATTGAGCGCAAACTCTATCAGCAGCTTCGGTCTTGGTTTCAGCTGTGCAAATGCGAGCCTAAACCACAGCTCCCGCTCTGCGATGAAGCATGAGCGTCTCAACCTGACTTTGTGGAGCGCGACGGGACTTTTCGTATTTCTCACGAACAAAAGTTCGGAAAGTGGAGGCAAGTGTCGCCATTCTTATGATTTGGCGTTCCCCGTATCATAACCGTCATCAAAATTTGATTCCCATACTTCACTGTCCAAAAGTTCGGACTGGCCCCAACGTGTTATCAACCCTTGCATTCCTCTCTTCCTAGTTCAAAATCTTGATACAGTGAAGATGATGGCACTATTAACAATTTTTTCAGCTCGTCTGGCGGGAAGTCAAGTACTAATTAGATCGGAAACCCAATCCCGTGTCCATTTTGAGCCACGGTCGGACAATGCAATCTTGCTGTGTTCTTTGTGCTTCAGAATTCAAGTAGGAACAGAGGTAGCACCGACCAGGTACGGTTTTGATACTTGGAGGGCTGCCGCGGTTGCCCTTGTTTTGAATTAAGCACCCAAGAGTTCTGGAACGCACGGAAATAATAATTCCGCAACTAATCAACGCTTGCGCATCTGAAACTTTCAAACCGAACTAATCAGTCAATTACCATTCCCTCTGCAAAAATACCAGTCACAAATCCAGGATAAATCGGGTGCCGGATGCAACGAATGTAGCAAGAATAAAGCGTCCCATCGGCATTCAACATTTAGCCAACTTTCAAGTATGAATTCAACAACTTGTTGGAGTTTGCCTACACCTTGTCGGGTCGTGGAAAAGAAACCATCTCTACCATAAGAGATCTGCTTCACCGAGAACTCCAATAGAGTCCTCCACATCTTCTAACTCTAGTATGCTAGCATTCGGGAGCCATCGGTGCACATGAAGACTTGTTGATGGGTTTGTTAGCAGTAATTCGAGAATGAGTCCAGGTTGTTCATTGCGTTTAGTAGATTTCGGAAGAAAACCACAAAGTCGCCGAACTCGTGAGCCCGTGACCCCTCCTCCATCCATGAAACCCCATCCACCAGGACAAATACTACTCTGCTAGTTGCGGCCGACAGCAGTAGGCGGAACAGGCAGCGAAGTGCGTCTGCGTTCCGTTCTTTGATGCCGTCTACGAACTTGTAATCGATTCCCGAGAGATTGACGTCTTCTTGAGTGAGGGCATGTGCGAGTTGAGAGTTCAGCGAGCGAATTATCCCAGTGGGTCCCCCATGAAGTGTCATTGGGGGAAGTATGCTGGCCGCAGAGGTGGAGCAAAGACAGGCTTCTCTCCGATTGCTTCGTGATGCTTTGTGCCAGAACATAAGATAGTATTGTGAATGGCGACGTAGCCTTCTGTTCTGTGTTGGGTTGCATTCTCCCATTGATGAAAAGCATCTGCGACATGTTGGATCGCAGCCACATGGCAAACCCTCGTTTTTTAGTATCTCCAGGGCATGGTTGACAAGCTTTGGAGGGCACACGTTCTGAGCATCAATAAGTGCCGTGCTCATATCCTTCCGGACCACTTGTGGGTCAACGCCAATTGTGGCTCGAAGCTCGTTGAGATTGATATACGACGTGAACAGGACAACTGCTTGCGGATTATCTGATTTACCATAATGTGAGCTTTACGTCCTCCATCATGACTACTTTCAACGATAACATACCGCCGGTCCGTTGATTGTGTGCCAGAACGCTGTTCAGCTGTGTCTGTAGAGTTTGGATAGTCTGGTATTGTTGCCCCACCCTTCTGTGCAAGTTTACTTGCATGACTTCCCGAAACCGAACGACCTTGTCCTCGATGTTTTTCTTTATTGTGTACTCTTCCAAACTTGTTCCAAATCTTGCAGGCAGAGCCAATACTTTGAAAGCGCGCTCTGGAAACCCGAGATTTGCAATTTTGTTCTTTGATGCTAATGGGGTGTGAATGCCAAAGGCCGACTTATCAATCCACTGCAGCATTCCCTCTACACCATCAAGAATGCCTTGTAAAGATTCTCCGCGGCATTCCAGATTTCCGCATCCTCGTCGTACATATCGACGTAATTTTCTGTTCGCTCTACGATCTCAGGCAAACTGTCGAGGCAATTCATGATCCTCGTTCTCACTTCATCAAGTCTTATGGCCGCCCATGAAATCGGTTAGAGTATTCTTCGATAACTTCAAGAGACATCCAATCCAGGAGACTCAGTGAAAACATGAATGCCAATGCCCCACAGAGAATACCAACGAGACCATCATTGGGTAGAAAGCTCAGGAGAACCTCCGGGTTGGATGCGCTTCGCTGAAGTGATCGTCCTGAGGCCCTAATGGATTCTTTCGCCATCTCGTCTTCTCTGCTTCCGACGCCATGATCTTTACATCATCCCATCGATGCCGACCGTCCATGCGGAATATCTTGAGGACCTCAAGCTTTGTGTGGTCCTGGAATGCAGTAACGACGCTCTAGCATGAGTTTGTTCGCTCACGAACTCTGGTGCTTACAATTAGTCACAACTATCATGTTTGAAGCATGGCGAAATCGACCTATCAGTGATCTCTTTGATGCTTGTTTTTTGCCTTCGCTTCTTGTCAAACTTATTTGTGGCTGAGATTTTCCAACTCGAATCTATTCTGGGAACCTTCCTCGTCATGAAGGTGTCTACAAATTCTGTCATGATTTCGAGAGGACCGATGACGAGGTGGTAGTTGTGTCCTTGTTGGTTATTTCGTTGGGTTTGGAGGACGGTCTAGCCTATGCAAGAGCCATCGGCGATGCAGCGGCGCATGCAGCTGATGACGATGGATTGATGAGGCTGTATGTGCTGCTGATGAGCAATTGACATCGGGAGAACGAGATGTATTGCATAATATATGCAGATTGCTAGGAAGACTAGGCAGGGTGGTAAACAAAATTTGATGTTACCTGCAGCCTGCAGCCATCTATCTGCCTGCTTCGTTGGCTCATATTGGCCATCGTGTCACCCCTGCAGCAAGCAGAGACTGTCGCGCTTGCAGCTGAACTGGCACTATGTTCAAGAGTTCCAAGGAACTGGGGGAAGTGCTTGTCTGGTGTCTTTACTTAGCTGGGGGCGTGAAAGGTTTGCAGGATATCAGACTTACGGTGGCCCCAGGTCATAATGGCCGGAGGCCTCATTAAACCATACGTAGGACGCCATGTGGTCGGCGGCACCTGTAACTATTTCGTCCCATCACCCGAGTATTTCGTCGGTTGGCGAGGACTGGTATGCTAATATCTGGAACGTCACAAGGGAGACTGCCCATACACAAAACAGGCAGAATTGTTTGACAAACGTGGCTCGACATGTCATTCGCCTCTGCCATCGATGCTGATTCTTTGGAATCACAAGCGAGCGCTACCCGAGCTGAAGACTTGAAGTGTTCCTTGCGTGGAGAAACCATTTCCCGCAACGACGCCTCTGGAGGGCCAGAGCACAAGGCTAAGATACCACTCCGTCTTCCCGTAAGATGGTTATTCTAAATGAAAGTCCATCGCACGTCCTAGTCATACTGATCATTGAGATAATAGAACTTTTCTGGCCCAAATGAGCCCAATACCTATGAACATTCGAACGATACCGATCAAAATCTGCCGATCATGCAGGCTACCGGCTGCGAGGATGACAAGAGCGTCCTTTCGGAAGACACAGAATACCATATTAAACAGAGGCTTCGATACGTTGCACGAAATTGGAGTAACACGAAGGCGAATACTTTGCCCTCCATACCGAGTGCAGCGATGTCAAGGACCAATCCCGATAAGTTGAATATGAAAGCCTTGCAAGATCACTTGAGCATGATGGAATGGATTTCCGGACTTTTGCAAGAAGTTCCGTCTGAATCCTCTTCTGTTGTCAGTGATGATGAGGAGGAAAGATGCAAGTACATCCCACAGCTGTACGAAGCGACCAGGCGCCAGTGGTCTACACCAGCACCACCGCCTAACTCAGAGACAGCCCTGCCCCATCATTCCGACCATGCCATCTCATTTACCATGGAAGAGTTCGTTTCATTCCAGCCTTGGTCAGGGTGGCATGGAGCAGAGAGCGGGATCCCTTCTGCCACTAGCAACCGACAACTTCGCTATGGAGGGTTCAAATATTTCCCGCCACAAATCCAAATCAACTCTCTAGCTGTGAGAAGAATTCTATCTGATGTTGCCGATTCGAGGATACAAGTTGGTGCAACAAAAGGGTCCGTGATGCTTTTTCGGCCTTACAAAGTACTTGTGTATCTTGATAACAGGATTCGGAGGCGCTTTGTTGAATTAAGTGAGCTTTGCACCGATGCTGCCGAGCGAAGGTGGTTTTCGGACACTACCCAGGCGGAACCTGAGCCATCGACAGAGGACGGACGAATAGACCTCAACGAGGTTTATGGCAACCTCGAAGCCGAAAATCTTGAGGCCGAAAACCTTCACACTGAATGCAGCAGTTGTTGCAGCAGCATGTCCAGCGGTTCATTGAAACTCAAATCACTTTTCTGGCCCAAAAACTGGAAACGTCATACACACGAGGAGCTCAAAGAAGCCCGTTCTGATCTTTCCACGTTGGTGGAATTCATGGATGCATACATCTTTCCGCTGCGAAGGGCTTTGGACAACATGGATGAGGTTCGCATTTGCTTCAACGAACTTTGGCATGTCTATGCCCCCGGAAGCTTAGTCTATGTTAGAGACCCTGGTGTACCTCAAAAGCTTTGGCGAGTCATTCAAGGGACCGGGGGAGACTTTTCTCCAGCAAGACCAATCACCACAGACTCGAAGTTAAGTCATTTGAAGCTTGGGGGAATGGCCAGCGGCTATAAAGTCCCCCCATTCACCCTGGATTGCTATTACATTGACTTCGATGGTACTTTCTTTGTTCGTGTGCTCAAGACCTTTCAGATTGAGCAGTTCAAAGATCTGATCAGTATCGAAAGTCTTCCAATTCTGCCTCTCAATCTTGCCGATCTTAAGGGCTTCGTGAACATCGAACAGACCAGGCAGATGGTCGAAGACTTTTTGTCTTATACTGTGCCCTCATACTGCTACTTCAATGGCTACAGTCTTGCACAGGACCCGGAGGGCAATGTGTTGAGGTTACCAAAGGCCACTACCATAGGCTCTGTAGGTGTGGTGTCGGAAGGCATTGAGAGCCCTGTGGTTGTGGACTTTGATCGCTGCCTACAGGCGATGCCGGAGTGGAAACCTTGCAGATTTGCCCAAGAGCTTTCCGCGCCCTACAAAGAGCATGCTCTCTCTAATCCGGCTTTTGATGATGATCGAATGTGGGATCTCAGAATGGCTGAAGATGTGCTTGACTTCAAGAGTCAAGGTCAGACTGTCGAATGGCGCAGCCGTTCGCCTCCAACAGGAGATGAGACCCTTCTGCTTCCTAACAGAGTGTTTGCTTTTGTTCTCCGCACACGTAAATGGGGTAAGAAGTTCGAATCTCACGCCACTCAGGATATCTGACTGATTTTGTGTCGTCCAGCATGCTTGCCAATCGTGGCAGACACAACTGAGACGCAAGGTGAGCGTCTCAAACGGATGGAGTCAGACCCTTCAGCATGGAAATATCTCCAGATAGATGAAAACCATAAGTCAGTCATCAAATCTATGATGGAGACACATTTCAGGAAGACGAATTTGGAGAGACGGCAGTTCGATATTATTCAAGACAAAGGAAAGGGGCTGATCATTTTGTTACATGGCGTGCCGGGAGTTGGAAAAACATCTACTGCAGGTGAGATTGCTTCTTGTTCCAAACCCTTGCCGACTACAAATATTCGGGACACTTCGGAGAATAACTGTCAAGTAAAGAGACCGTTGCTCAATAATATAATAAGCCACTTCTACCGGTCACTTGCGGCAAGTACTCAATCTTCAGAAATGTATTGAACAATCTAGCTGGGCGTTAGGTGATCTCGGGATGACCCCTACTGAGGTTGAAGCCAACCTACAGTTGTCGCTTCAGTTAGCCCAAGCCTGGGAGTGTATACTCCTCCTTGATGAGGCAGATTTGTTCTTGTCCGAGAGGGGGCAGGATAATATTCAAAGAAATGCCCTCGTCACCGGTACGTGCACAGAAAACAAGAAGAGGTTTCATTATTCAAATACGACTTTCTCCGTCTTATACCATGGTGGCTGACTACCATAATTAGTTTTCCTTCGCGATATGGAGTGCTGTGAGGGCATACTCTTTCTCACAACGAGCAGAGTCGGCACTTTTGATGAGGCTTTCAAGTCCCGCATGTCACTAGCTCTGTACTATCCAGCGTTCAACCAGTCTCAGACTGAAAAGATCTGGATAGGCCAGATGGAGCGTATCGAGGAGTTGTCTGTCAAGACCGCACCGGACGACGCGTCTAGGCATGTCAAATTCTTTACCGATGATATAATAGTACTCTCCAGGGAGATTTGGTTTTTGCAGCATTCCCAGCCTAGCTTTCAACCAGTTTGGAATGGGCGACAAATTCGCAATGCCTTTCAGACCGCTGTAGCGCTGGCAGAGTCCCAACAGCGCAGGGAACGCAAATCGGGACCGATTTATGTCATGAAAGAGCATTTTACCAAAGTCGCCGACGTTTCAAATCAGTTCAACGCCTACCTCTACACGGTCAAGCATGGACGCACAGATGAGATCCTGAGCCTCAGAAACCAGTATCGAGCAGATCAGTTCGATCGGTCGTCCCAGACCTCTTGGGGCGGTCTAGGATTCGCACCGCAGCAGCAGTACTCGCAGTTTCAGCAGCAGCAGCAAGGACTTGGCGGATGGGGTAATCTGCAAAACCCCAATGTCATGGGCGGCGGTGGCCAGGCGGGAATGACAATGGGGGCCCAGGGCCTCGGAAACAATAATTTCCAGGCCCAAACCGGCTTCGGAAATCCTTTGCAGCCAGGCTTCGGGGGTATGGGAAACTAAGTTCCTCCAGGTGCGGGAATAGCCAGAGGAGGTTTGAACAACACAGGCTTGGGCAACTCTGGTATGAACAGCTACACCATTGGAGGCCAGGGTGTTAGTAATCCAGCCATGGGCGATCAAGGCATGGGCACCCAAGGTGTGAGCAATCAGGCGATGGGAACCCAAGGTGTGGGAAACCAAAGCATGGGTTCTGGGATGCAGGCTGGTTCTATTAATCTCCAAGGCATGTCTGGTCAGAACATTCCTCGGCAGATGATGGGCCTACAGCAGTAACTCGAGTCTCTGAGAGGTTTACAAGACCTTCCAGTTTGGTGAAAAAAGAATGCTGAATGGAAACTTGGAAAATTGCACCACAGAAACGAATCAACGCAGGATGTAGCTATTTCTTTTGACAAGACACAACACATAAACGATCAAAGGCAAAGCTCAAAGCTCTCGAGTAAATGAGGTGATTGTTTGTGTGATTGATTCGGCGCAACCTCCTAGACATTAGAGGCTTACTGGAATGGCCGACGAAACCTCAATCTACCACACCATGGTAGAAATGGCATCACTACATGGTGTCATCCCGAAATTAGAATCAAGCAGTAGAATCAAGTCATTTGGGATGATTATGTATCATGATGGAGTGTTCTCATTACTTAAAAATTCGTAAACCTAGTTGACAAGGGCAAAGCTTGCCCCTTCTCAGTCCCCCAAACGCCATCCCTTTTCGTTCATCAGGCCGTAATCCATGTTCTTTATAATCCATCGCTAGCAATGATTCAGGGTATCAGAGAATCTACTGCCGAAAGCGCACTCAGGGGTTCAGCTCAGCCCAGAGCTCGCTGCACTCTCTCCAACCTGCACCTCTTCCTCAGGGACGCCAACAGCAACGCTGCTTGCAACACTCATGGTTGTCAGAGACCTCTCCCTCTCACCACCAGGACGCTCGCGACGAGCGACCACGGCCGCGCCGCTGGGGGCCGGCAAGCCCACGCCAGCTCCTCCCGTGGTCAGACTGCTGACACTCTCACTCCTCTCTCGGCTGACGCTGGCGCTCTTCTCCCTGACCAACTTCTCCAACTCGCGAATACGCTGCTTCAATCCCTCATTCTCCTTCTTGGCAACCTCCAACTCCTGTCGGTGGAGTGCAGTCTCCTCATATCTCGAAGTAGCCGGCATCATACCCGGTGACAGCTGTGACTCGCTCCCAGGGGTAGCAGCTATGGAAGTGCTCCCAGTTGCCTGGTGAGGCAAACGCTGCTGTTGGAAGTACGTCATGCCGCTGGCGTGGGGATCCAGATGCTGCTGCGAGTGGGCTGGCGAGGAAGACAAGCTGTGGCGCGAGGCAATGCTATCCTGGCGCACGGGGTTCGAGGGGCGTGGGATCGGGATGGAGGTCGTGGAAACGGAGGCCGAGCCGGCGATCGCCGTCTGGCTGCGCGTACTAGCGTTTGAGGCGGTGCGATGGTGCCGGCGGGAGCTGTTAGATGGTACCGCGGGGGTGGAGAAGGCAGCACCGGAGAGGAGGTGGGTGTCGGCGGGTGCTTCGGTAGTGTTGGATGCAGATGTTGAGGATGCGTTGGAGACGACAGAGGCGTTCTGTGCGGTGCGGAGGAGTTGGAGTTCGCGGGTCAAGCGGTTTACCTAATGGTCTGTTAGGTGGAAGCGGTGATGGGGTATGTAGCCCGACGTACCACTGCCTCTTGCTCCTTCTCGAGCTGCATATGAAGATCGGAGGCGGTCATGGGACGCGGATGACGGATGGGGCCCGGCCCGGAGACGCTAGGTTCCGGCGCGACCGGCGGAGACGTCGCTGCCGGGGCCATCGTCGGCGATGGGAGAGAGGGGTTCGAGGTATTCGGGTTGTTGACCGTGTTCTGGTTCGAAGGAAGGATGTTGAGGGAAGGCGACTCTGACGATGCGGGCACAGGAGGAGGCGGCATCTGCTGAGATATCTGGTTCGATGAAGAGCGCCGGGAGGTATTGGCGGGATGTGGTGAAGCGGGGACGGTGTTGAGATCGGGCATTGTGGATGTTGAAAGCGGCTGCGGTGATGTCGTTGATGTTTGCTTGGTTCCCGAAGTTGAGGCAACGACGAAGGTTTTGTTTGGGTGCTGTGTTGTCTGATGTTGTTGACAATGTCGCCAGACGCGTGGTTGTTTGTTTGGCTGCGATTAACACACCATAAATCGTCCAATCTGAGTTTGACGGGGTTGTTTGCCTGTAGGGTTGCTTGGTCTAGAGCTCCGTCATGCTTCATGCTTCATGCGTCGTTCCCCCACTTGAGCACGGGAGATAAGGCCAGCCACAACCCCGCTTCTGCTTCCGCCACAGACGCCACGGCTCTGTGTTATCTTATCATACTGGGTCTTATCGATAATGGGATGCGGGGCTTAGGATTATCCGCCACCGACCTAGTGATTAGGTAAGGCATTCCCGCGGGACGGGATGGCATTTCTCCTTCCCTGCACGTGCCGCAGGTTCCATTGCTCCCTGTTGCACGCATCTAACACAACCGCCCCCGATCTCGACCACGCCCTCGATCCGACGTTGTATTGCCGTGGTGCAAAGTTTATGCTAGCAGGTGTCACAAATCCCATCTCCGCGAAAGCGCTAGCCCTACCGACATGCTTTTCCAAAGTCTGGATTCCCGTGCGAGTACGACGCAGCACCCCAGACACCTAGGTGTTCCTTTGAGCTTGTCCCGACGACAGCGAGGCCATCGCCGACAAATGTTCCGCATTCCTGCGACAGCTTCGACGGCCTTCCACCATTCGCAAACATTGACGACAGACTGACAGACAGCTGCCAACTCCACTCCTCTTCGTTGCCTGCCGGTGGTGCCGGTGCGGAACGCTCGACAAGCAAGCAGGCCAGCAGCAGCCCACCATCACAAAAATAAACGGCATAATCCTGTCATTATTTGTGGGCGAAACACGGATACACGTCGATAACGGAGCCACTCCACCGTTTCGGCTGCAGATCACCCACCGTTTCACCGAACGTGGCTGCTTCCCTAGCGTCGGCGCCACACGGTTCCCCGCCGCTCTCCCCGCTCTTGACGTCGCATGGACCAGCAGCCCCTGGCTCTTCTGTCTGGCCTCCGGGCAGCGACAATCCCAAAGAACAATCCCGACCGTCTTGCCTGCCCGCGGCGGCGCTTTTGCTCCGAACAGACGTCTCGGGGCCCCTGTCCACGCGGCCCCCTGTCCTTCAGACGCCTCCATTGCAATCTCTTCCCGCCGCTCATTGCCCTTTGAGCCAACCGGTTGGACATAGCTCCTGCAATGATCTCGATTCGGCTCGCCTACGGTCTCGCTTGCGGTCACGGTCGTCGCTCGCAATTCCTGTGAGACGGAGCACGGCACACTCGCACACACAAGGCCAGATAAACGTCCAACCGTCGCACAATCCCATTGTTCTGGCACGGTGCTCTTGTCCGCTAGACGTCGTTCGAACAGAGTGAGAGCCTAAACTGCATCCACCCGACTACCATCGTTTTCACTGGGGGAGACGCTTTGTCCAGCGTTTGCTTGGCCTCGATATCACCCCCAAATATGATCGATCGCGGGTACGACGCGGCGGCGGCGAAAAGCGGTACGGAACACGACTCAAAAAAATGGAGCAGAGCTGTCTAGAATCGGGCGGTGGGTCGTCCATTGACTTTTTCCCGCTATTACGGATACCGTGGCTGTTTTTCTTCCCCTGGGGTGGCCTGCGATCGCCCGCTGTCAACATCACGAGGGAACACCAAAAAACAGGTTTTATCCCCTGCAACCGCTGCCGTGTGGTGGGCACCCGATGAGGCTGAAATGTTTCATCATTGGACCTCGACCGCATTGGCACTTCACTCTGACTGCATTGTGATGCTGCACTCGGCCGATTCTCGCGGATCACGCACTGGGATGGATGGGCAGCCGCGAATACCTGACAATGACGATGCTCTTGGGCAGAAGTCCACGAGAACTGATGCCGCACCAGCCACACCTTCACCTCTGCGGAAGGCCGATGCGCGGCAACGTACCTTGGCCAAGTCTCGTTAGGTATCATACGAACTCGCCAAAATGCAGCTCGCCGGATACAGCTCCCGGACTTGTCTTCGCTACGCTGACCGTTGTACAACAAGCCAAACGGTCGGAGAACATTCCCAAAGGGGATCCGACCGCATCTGTTTCCAGCAATGCCTACCGTCAAATCTACGGAGTTGAGCTGTAGTTTGCGCATTGGAACCGGTTTTACGGTTAGCCCAAATTCTGGAGACTTGGTTGTCACTGCCAAGCCACTTGAATTCATTCAGAGGATTGATCATTTGTGTAGGCGCCTAAAAATACACTGGGCAAGATCTGATCCGCCGCTACATCTGACAAGTCCGATCGCTGTGGGAACGACCACAATTCTCCATACCCATCCGTATCAAACACCGTCTTGCCGAACTGCCTGAAAAAGGTCTTTAATGAAGCCATGGTACAACAAAAGAAACTCGTCACTAATGCGCATTACACGCTGTGGATTTTTCGCCGATATGCCGTTGGGGGAATAATCATGATGCCGAACAATGTCTTGCTGAGAAAGAGAAAGTCTGACGAAAATTCGGCGATAGCAGCCCGCAGGTCAGAGACCCGTTTTCACATCATATCACTAATCCATGTCGCTGTGCAGTTAGCAATCTGAACAATTTTCTCGAGTCTCTATTCCGCACGACAACGAAGCAAGGAAAATGCCCGGATCAAGAACAGGGAAAAAGGCATGTCGTCACTCTGACATCGAGTCGAGCAGAATTTCGACAGCCCGAAACACACGGCTCCCGAACGCTGGCTCGGGTCTGAAATGAGGCGCCGCGCAAACACGGTCGCGAACTCTCGCGGGCCAGGGTCTGCCGGCCATTTCTTCACCGTTCGCGTGGTGGGCTCCATAACTCCGTAACTGAGTTGTCGCTGTGGAGAAGACGGAAGCAGGGAACGAGCCTTCAGAATGCTCGAAAGCTTTTTTCTTGCAGCGCAGTTCCTGACTCGATTTCAACCGCCGATATTGCGCACCGCCCGGATCCCGGAGATCGCATTTGCATGACAGAGTTCTGCGGGAAGGACGAAGCGCACTGGGCAGCACAGGCAAAAAATCCGAGTCGCGTTCGCGCCCTCCAGCCGAAACGTCCGGAAAAGCATCGTATTCGACACGGACCAAACAATCCGAAAACGCAAAAGGAGCAAACGCAACAGACTTTCCAGCCTGGAGAAACAGGGGGTATCGCGAAAAGAAACAAGGGAATATCCGAAAAACTTACAGCAGAGCCAGAGTAAGATCACCGTGGATCTTTGCCTTCAACGTGATCTCGATATCGAGGTTGAGATCGAGCCTCAACTTCAGCGGGTTCTTACCGCCAGCGTCGCCGCCGCCTTGCATTTGCTGTTGTTGCTGTTGCATTTGCTGCTGCTGCTGTTGCTGCATCTGCTGCTGGCGGTACATGTCTTCGCCGCCCTGTTGGCGACCGCCGTTGCGCTGCATCATCTGGTTGTTGCGACCGTACGGGTCGTTGTTCTGCGAATATCCGCGCCGCGGTTGTTGTTTCGTGGTGGTGTAGTTGTCCGCCTGGTCGGACCCCTCACCCTCCTCCTCCTCGTAGTCGTCTTCGTCGTCGTAGTCCTCGTCCTGGTCATCGCCAGAGTAGTAGTCGTCATCGTAGACCTCACCATCTTCACCCTCCTCATCGTCATAGTACTCGCCCTCACCGTCTTCGTCGTCGTAGTACTCGCCCTCCTCATCATCCTGCAGCTCCGTGGGCTCCTCGGCGTCAGCTTCACGCTCAGTGTACCCTGATTCACGCGAACGCACCTTGGCGGGCTCCTGCTCCTTGCCCTTGGCCTCGGGCTTCTTGTCGTTGTCGACGTTGGCACCTTCCTCGGGCTCGTCGTCGACCTGCGCCTGCTGCGCCTTCTGGTTGGGCTTTCTGGTCTCGGGCTTCTGCTCCTCCTCGGGCTTCTTCTCTTCCGTGGAGGCCTTCTTCTCATCGGGCTTGCCCTCGTCGGGCTTCTTGTCGTCTTCTGTTGATGAGGGCGGCTGGTCGAATGTCGACTTCTGCTCCTGTGATTGAGGCTCCTCAGGCTTGGACTCCTCGGTGCTGCCGGGCGCGTTCTCCTCGGCCTTCTTCTCGTTGTTGTTGTCGCCCGCGTTCTCTGCGGGGTTGCCGAACTCGCCGACGGGCGTGGTGCCCTCGGGCTTCGTCTCCTCGGGCTTCGAGCCCTCTCCGCCAGGTGATTGTTGGGCGGCTTGGCCCTTCTACCCACATCTCATCAACATGTGAATCTTGCGACATCAGTGAATAGCAGAGGCATACCTTGTTCTTGTTCTTGGCCATTGTGTCGTCCATAAATGTGATCTTCCCCTTACAACAAGCTAAATTATTTTCGCAAACGACACCTGCTCACTCAATGGTATCGTTTCCGAAATGGGGGACGAGGAGGTATCTTTCTCGTGATAGTACGTTGGGGCTGTGGTGGGTGAGGTATGGTGAGTTGCAAGACGTGTTTGATCAAAAGTGGTAAACCTTGGGAACCAAAAGTAGTAAAAGCTACTAACGGGAAAACTACACGAAGGCACACGAACACTTAAATCAGATCCGCGCACGATGAGTTGAAGGATATCTTGTTTTCAGCGACAATTACCTCACAACCCTAGGGGGAGTGATACCCAGTGATGTAATAGGTGTGGGAAACCGGGGTGGGAGAGCTGAACGGGGACCCGGCTTATGCAGGTAAGGGAAGGGGGAATGGACTAATTCCTAAACGTGGTGGACTTACACGCCGGCAAGGCATAAGGGAGACACGCACAGAGAGACAGGAATCGTGGGGACCGTGAACCAGCCAGCGGCCAACACAAACCCCGTCGGTGTGATATCACTTGATACCATATTCGGTGGAGGGGGGGAACGTGTGTGATTCTCGAGAACAGGATTCCTCTCCTATCCGAACGCCCTCGATCGACAGGGTCCTGAGGTGTTGACAAGGTGAGCAAGAGAAAAGGGATCAAAGAGGTGACGTCGATGAGCATGAAGCTCTCTGCCTTCCTCTGATTCTCGCCGAGCGACGAATCATCAATGCGAATGGGGGAGTCTGCGGCCTTACTTCCGGGCGGGAAGAGCTGATACGGCGGCCCAGCAGAGCATATCCTTGTTCGAGGAGTTGGGAGGACACGCCGAGAGGTGTGCAAGTTCACTGGCAGTAGCCGAACCAACAGCACCAAAAAGGCACCAAAGGTGAGGTTTGAAGCTCGAAGGAGTCGAACCGAGAAAATGACGTAGGACAGGGTGTGCAATTAAACCGCCAACCTAATCCACCACGCACGCGCAGTGACAAAATGTGACAAGTAAATCAGACGGTGACCCAGTGATACGCGCAAAACAGAACGGTCTGGACACTCATCTCGGTGGAGACCGTTGCGCATGCGTGGGTATCCTCCTGGCGTGCTGGCCGGTACCGATTCTGAGGTGGTGGGTGGGTGTGGGCTGACCCCAGACATGGATGGAGAAGGGGGGAGGGGGGGTGTTCCCGAAACGGGCATCTCGATCCCAGGAGAGCAGTCCCGGCGAATCGAAACACCAGACGGACGACAAGAAAAAACAGAGATACTGGTATATGCATGCTTGGGAGGCAGATGATGACCACACACGAACCCCTCCATAGAAGCCACGCGGAATTTCTGCCTGTCGCAGGCCGCCCCGCGCTTCTTTTTTCCCATGGGATATTCGCTAAAACCTGTTTCTTCAAATCTCGAACAGCTCTTTCCGTCGTCCGCGCGCAAATCTGCCGTCTTGTTGAGGAAGCTCGGCAGCGAGCGTAAATCAGAAAAAAACTTGTCTTTCCACAAGTCGATAGTCGATCAGTTCGAAATCCCGGTCGAAGTCCCCCCCTGCCTCGCCTCCCCGCGGTTCACACGGTTTTGACACGTCCGAGTCCCGAGAGAGAGGGAGAGTCAGTCCCAAGGTGCCTGGACAGACAGTCTGGACAGTCCACTTCTCCCGCGCGGAACCAATCCCCCTCCTTCTCTTCTCGCCTCTCTTGTTTCCTTCAGGCCCTCCTCTCTGCGCAGAGGAAAAGATTTCGAAACATGGTCATCGGCTTACTCACCATCGCCGCCATCCCCACAGTCATCGGCACTGGGCAGGCCGTCAGCGCGCAGAAGAAGCAGAATGCCGCTGCCAAAGAGCAGGCCAAGTTCAGCCTCACGGCGACCATGACCATCGACGGCAAGCGGGAAGAAGCGCCCTGCGTCCTCGTCGACAACAAGGCAAGTTTGTCCTCGCTTTTTGCAACCCTCTTGCGTGTCATCTCGTCAATCATCTGCAAGGTGCACTTGCAACTTGCTTTTTTGTCTCTTTTCCCACCGTTGGGAATGGGGGAGGGGCAGCGTCTCCGGCCACACCCACCCACCCACACACCAGCCTTTGCTCGACTTACACACTAGTCGCACACATCCACCATCGCACATCCCATCCACAACAGCAAACTAACATGCAGTCTTTCTTTACCCCAGCTCTGGATAAACCACAGCATGGCTCCAGCACCGGGACACAAGTTTTCAGGGTACTACTTCAATTATCCCTCCGAAGAGAACTACCGCGGGCTGGTATCAACCATCTCGGATGATCCGCCGATGCTGAACTGGATCTACGTCGACGCCGATACCCGAGCCGTCCGGCACGGAGGTCGTAAAGACACAATCGGCCACGTCATAGGACCCTGGGGCTGGACTGAAGATGAGAGGCATCTGATGCTGAGAGGCAGTGGGATGGGATTTGTGGCTGCCCTCGAGGACGACGGCAGATGGGCGGTGTATTGGGATCCGGACGGGAGGCTACGGCAAGGGTACGAGCCGGATGAGTGTATAGAGATTGTCCTGCGGCGGCAGATGGCGCTAGGCATTGAGAGCGCATATGTTCGAGATTGAATAATAGCTAGGCCTCTTTTTCCGGATGGTGGTGAGCACCGCAGAAGCCAGGAAAGGGGAGGGGTGTGTGTTGAAAGAAGGCGCGGGGAGAAACCAGAAACCTGGAGGAGCCTTCTGGCAGCATGTGCGAATAGACCACCAACGATGCACAGCACGGCTCCTTCGAGGTTTCTGCACAGCTTGCATGGATTTGGCATAGTTGGTATCTGTAACCCGTGAACCCGTACTCCGTCAGTGCGAAAAACCACAATGCCTGTTAAGCCTAGCTTGCGAGGCATCGAAGGAGGCGCAAAACTGACTTGCGAGAAGCTTGTTTGATGGCAGAGAATAGAGTAATGGTGCGTCATGCCTGCATTGGCAATGTGATGACCCTCGAGCCCGTGGTGTGAGCATGATTGGGCTGTAGCCTGCAGTAAGGCTTTGCGATGCAAATCCGAGAGAAAAGCGACAGGGATGCTCGACACCCTCTTCCAATCAAAGGTTTCTGGGATGAGTGACTGACTGTGTGGTGGAGAGTAGAATGGACTCGGCGCCAGAGCAGATCGGGACCGCTCATCGAGAGCATGAGACAGGTCCAACCGCCCCAGCAGCCCCATTGATTCCGCCCCCCCCTCCGCATGCCGCTTGGCCCTTCTTCAACGTCATTTCGGTCCAGAACACCTCGAGACTCGAGTGGTGTGACGCAAAAAGTCGAAGGGGTGAAAACATCTACCGTGGAAATCCTGGGTCCCCCAGGGTCCAACATGATCTCATCGGCCGAAGAGGGTGTAAGCTTTACATCCTGTTTTGACTGCTTCCGGATACTGTCCGGAATCAGTTATATGTTGCACCCTCATCCGCGACTCATCGACCGAGAGGAACTTTGAAGAAACACTCACAAACCTTCGCATATAATCCAGAGCCCTTAATTCCTCAGTTTCCCATCCCACACCGACGGGAAGGAGAGAGACCATTAGCCCATTTTCGAACTTCAACCAACAAGCCATCTAGACCGTCAACATGTCTTCCCCCCGTGAGAAGAACAACACCAAGTACGCCTCCGACGAGGAGACCTCCGAGGACACCCAGCAGCAAGAGCAGCCTCAGCGCCGCCAGCGCCGCCAGGGCAACAGGCAAATGCAGCGCCGTCAACAGGGCGGCCCTCTCGGCGGCCTTGGAGGAGGTAACCCTACCGAGGCTGTCCAGGGCGTCACCGGTGGTGTCCAGAACACACTAGGCAATGTCGCCGGCGGTGCTCTGCAACAAGGCGGCGGCGGTGGTGACAAGAGCGACACCCTGAGGTTGCGTCTCGATCTCAACCTCGATATCGAAATCACGCTGAAGGCGCGCATTCACGGTGACCTTGAGCTTGCCCTCTTGTAAGTACTGACCTTTTTTCCTCATCCCTCAAGTTGCGGCCCCCTTTATCGTCAGACTATCCCATTCCGTCCTATTTTCTTACCGAGAGACAAGGACGGGCTAGTTAGGCCAAGTTCATAATGGGCTAATGGGCTTTTCCTCGTCTTTTAATCAGGAACTGAGAGGCGTTTTCTCCAGGGACAAATCTTAAAACGGCAATCAACATCTTATCGGTTTTTAAACGGAGTCGCGGGAATACAGTGGGCGAATTTTCGACACAATTTGCTGGAAAGTGTGGGTTTTATTTTGTCGACCCTGTCTGCCCAACCGTGAGAGAAAACGGTTGGCCCGCAGACAGGGGGGAGTTGGTGGACGGATGGTTTATTGGTATCCATCTACCGCGTGTATTATGAAAGAATTGTGCATCACCACCATCATGATGAGATATGGACACTATTTCGGGAAGTTTTTATGGGTATCTCATTCGACGTTAGCCAAAGCATTCTAAACACTTTCAACGAATGGTATTTGATCAAATTACTGTCACACGCGCCATATCACACCGTGAGCAGCCGTGATTGACCACCTGCATGCCCAATTCGTCACCCCAAGTTGATGCTGGCCCTCCTCTATGCAGGCCATGTCAGCGTGTGTAGTTGGTTTCAGCACACCATCTGTGCTCTCAGCCACCCGCTAGTTACACAAGTTCGTGCGGAGAAGGCAAGCCAAACCATGTGTGTTGACAACCGCCGTCAAGCACGCGAAATGGCGGAATTGGCGGAGACGGTTGCCAGTAAACCGTTCGTAGCGCCAATCTCTCTACCGCCTAGCCACTCTGCGTTTCACGCTCTTTTGGTGCCGTTGATCTTATGAATGGGGCGAATCTCCAATATGACTTTGGGGTCGAGTCCACCCACCACCAGCACAATATTATTGTCCAATCCTCCCCAGGGCTAGTGCTATCGGGAGGCATTAACGGAGGGGGCTGAAGAGCGACTAGCCACACGTTGCGAAATCGACGGTGCTTGAGGCTACTGCGGGTGCTTCCCTCTGTGCCTTGCTTTCGGTGCGCTTTTGCTCCTGACCCTAGCGTTAGTGTTGTCTGCCCAAGACGACAACTAAACAAGATTGAAGTCTCTTGACAGGATCATGCCCGCATCTCAGCTTCAGCCTCTCTAACCGAAGCACTCACCGGAAAACTCAGGAGCAGAAAAGCAAAAAAAACTCTGTAGGTAAAGGTCCGGAAACTCGCAAGCAAACTCTCCAGCCACACCGGCTTCGGCCTTCCTAGACCGTCCATGTTCCTAGACCGTCCAATGTCGACGCGTCGTCGCCGCCACATGATGCGATGTAACTTGGTCAGTGTGCAGAGTGTGCGTGCCTGCCCGCCGCCCAATGTAACGGTGGAACGGCCCCCCTGTTCCCTCGTTCCCCACCGCCCATTGCCAATGCAACCCAAGAAGGACCGCATCCGCAGTACCGTCTCGACCATCAGCGGCGGGGAACGGAACGGTTGAAACGCTGGTGGTCGTGCAGGGAAACCGTAGCTGAACGGGAAATTCTTGCATCGCATCCCGGCACACCGGATGAGGCCATCAGCCACTCACATCGGCTTCCGTCCGTTCGCGTGGTGTGTCTCTTAAGCGACTGCCAACCAGTCTCAACCGTCAAGCCACCTGCCGAGGACGTTTTGCGCCGATCGTTCGCTCCCGTCTCATTTCCTTTGTTCTGGGCTCTCGTCGACTCTTTGCCTCTTTGCCATTCATTGCCTCGTCGGGAACACCATCGAGATCAGCACAATAGCCGTCATCCGTTAAGACGCATTCCCCGGTTCGGACACCGTCTGGACAAACTCGAGACGTATCTGAAGGCCTGGTGAAGCTCTCCCGGGCATGAACGCCATACCGAACTTGTGATGAAGCTGATCACCTGCTGAGCCACATCTGAAGTTTACTCGGTTGCCGCCGGTCTGTAGATGTCTGTGGTCGTCTCCAAGCCCTTCTTCAGAGTCTGTGTCGCTGGCTCGAAGCTTCTGCACCGCCAAAGGTGTCTCTAGGCTGCCATATCCCGGCCGGGATAGCGCTGCAGCCTGCACAGCTTGCGCAACTGTCCACCTAGCTCTCCGTGCTCTACTCTCCAGCATTAATTGACGGCTAGCCGTGCGTTCCGTCTGTACAGTAGTTCGAAAAGCAAAAAGCCCAACCACTGAGGAACACGGATACTCGCACAGCTGTTCTGGTTTCGACCAGAAAACAGGCTTTTGCCAGACGTGTCGGACCTTTTGCCCTCCAATCTCTGCGCTGAGCCGGCGCCTCTTTCGGAGTCTTGTCTCGTTTCCATTCTGCCATCTTCACCACCCGCCAGCGATCCCTCCCACGCTTCCTTCTTCTTGTTGTTCTCCGAAGTACCCGGTGGATACGTTTGCGTGTGTCTGGAGCCAGTGGAGACACCAGATCTCGGTTCGACAAGTACTTGATCCCATCACCCTTGCAAGACATCCTGACAAGGTGAACCGTCGCCCCGTTCGCCAGTTCTGGAACCTCAAGCTGCCCCAGCTGCCCAGCATCTGTCACGGCGGCAGCGTACCCACACTCGATTCATCGTCTTCCTGACGTCACAGCAACAAAACTGACCCCCTTCTGCCTCGCAGACCTGGCACAAGCGCTGCCCGCGTCTCGCACCTGCCAGAGCAGATAAGCCCCGTCCGCGTGAGGTAACTGCTCAAGGGGTGCACCGAGAAACGTACACATCAGCACAGTCTCTCGATCGGAGTCGAGTTCAACGCCTGATTTCCGAAGCAAGGCGATCCTCAGGTGGGTGTCCGTATTCCTTTCCTTCTCTCCGTTGGTCCTGTGCTGGCCATCCTGGCCATGCTTCCCCTCACCTTGAAAGCGAGCCCCAGCTGACGCGCAGTACGATTGCTTGCAGAGGACACATTGTGGCCATCCAATAATGACGGCATCCCCTCCTTCTCGGCCGATTCCCCCCACAGCTCATATCGAAGAACCCGAAGGCCCAGCCTCGACGCTGAACACACCGCGGACTCTGCAAAGGGCCGTCCCCGAACATCCCAAACCCTCGTCGCATACCATGCAGCGTGCCGAGCCCCGAGCTGCATCTGGCGGCGATCCAGACCATACTTCCCGACACGAGGAATATGAGGTTGTTGAAGTCGACGACGATGAAGCTGGGGTAGAAGAGGTCCCACGACGCAACGTCCGGCCACCTCTGCCTCGTCTGAATTCGTCGTCGCGCGCGCCTGGCTCGCCAGCTCCACCAGCTGAAACCACTCGTCCGCAACCTCCCCCTCGGCAAAGCAGCAACACAGGCACCCCACAGCCGCAAGGCCAGGGCGGGCCTTATCATCTACAGGGCTCGCGGGAGATACCCATCCCGGTGAGGAAGTCTTCCACGCAGGGACAGAGCGTGCCGAAAGACTCGACGCCATCGTCAGCAGATACAACAAACAGCCGCACGGATGATGGCACACAAGACTCTCAAGAGTCAAAGGACACATCAGCTGGGTCAACCAGCCCCAAGGGCAAGGAGCCGGAGGGGAAGAATGCCCCCATCCGGATTCCAAGAATCACACCTGTGGCATCTGGCCTGACTATTCCTCCTAACCTTGCTCAGCTGGCGCATGGACTGGAGGGAAAGTATGTCGATGAGTTCGGAAACATCCTCGACTGGAACGGACAGGTTCTTGGTCGTGTCGAGGGTGACTTGCCGTCGATGATCGGACGGCCTGTTTCTGTGACTGGCGAGATCCTCAGCGAGGACGGCGAAGTCGTTGGTTATGTAGCAGAGAACGACACGATTCCACCGACGCCTCCGTCGCCAAAGCCCATCGAGGGCATGGGCGATGGACTGAAGGTGGACCACATGGGCAACATACTCGATAAGAACAATAACGTCGTCGGCCACTTCGATGGCGCGCACTTGGGCAAAGGCCTCCAGAAGCCTGGGCAATCAGCAGGCAATGCTTCTGGGCAGTCAAACGGCGCGCGCCCAGCGGAGAATGCGCATAACAGCGCGCCCTCTCACGAGAATTGCAGCTGCGGTCGACCTAAACCATCGTCTGCTCCAAGTCCATCCGAGGTTTTCATGGACGTGAAGTCGACGCATGACGGCATCCAGCTCATTATCAAAATCCCAACTGTGTTTAATGGTGGCGGGGTGCCAAATATCCATATTGGAACTGGGTAATATTTGGACGGGAATTCTGCGACTGGATGGAGATGTCGATCATGGAGTTCTGGAATGGTTCCATAGATGCTGGCATGCGGCGGCGTTCAGACGGCGGCGAGGCGGGCGTGATAGGCTGGGATCGAGATGTCGTTCCAATGGAACCCGTATTTGGCAATGCAAGACCTGAATAACGTGCATCTGAGACCCCCGTTGAACCGTCCACTAGTAAGGCTGAAAGGTGGGTGAAGTCCAGAACCCCAAATTTGAGCGGGCGCATATTCGCGGCGAGGGAGCTGCTCGATTCCTGAGCGTGGCGAATGAAAGGCTGGCGCGCGTGTTTCGAAGAGCGTCATGACGTTGGTTGTGCATGGGGAAATGCTGCATGACAGTCCAGCCTTTGCGAACTTCGCAATCCTCATTTGCAAAAGAAAGTGTTGGAGGGCAGAAAGCAGCGTCTGGGGTGTAGCTGGTGGGGGATCTGACGAATGGATGATGCAGAACAGGGAGGGCCCTTGAATGCACTAGCCACACATAACTGGGAAGCTCCAAGATGGAGGCCGGGCGATCAACCCCATAAGCCAATGGCAACTCGCCCGACTGGCAGACTGTCACACCATCTCGTAAGGTGCAGTTGCTTTTCAAAAGTCAACTTGCGTCATGAGACTGGGATGCCAGAGTCTGTCAACCCCTTTCGCGTGCTCGGACGAGTGTGGCTTTGCGTCATGATGGGCGGCAGACGAGCCGACCACCTCTTCCACATGAAGTCACAGATGTGGCGCGAACAAGCCAGAGTAGGCCAGAGCTTCGAAGAGCTCCCCAAGCTTGAGCTCCCCTTGACGTAAGGTTGGGTGAGGCCATAGAGCTGGAAACTTGGTTTGGTGTGTGAGGATTTCTGGTATAAGACGTCCGACCGGCAGGTGATGGTAGTTTTTTTGACTTTCGACTCTCAATTCAAAGCATTCATCTCATGGGCTACTACATCTTTTCGTATTAGCCACATTATTCCATTTTAACCCACTTACTTACACGCGCAAAAGTTGCCCAACATTTCCGGACTACTGTACCTCAGACACCGAACCGACATCATGGCTGGCGCTGCCTCAAAATCAGGAAGCAGCATGCCTGGTGGATGGGGGAAGGGTGAAGAACAGAAGTCAAGTAAGTAATCAACTCACACGGCATTCAAAGTTTCACGACTGACGCGTTTCAGCATACTCCGTTGAGCAAGATATCCAAGACCATGGCGAGAACCTCGTTGCCGGTGTCATCGGCAAGACAGGAGAGGTCGTAGACGAGACCGGCAAGACCGTCGGCAAGGTCACAGAAGGCGAAGCTGGCGATCTCGTCGGTAACGTCGTGACAGCGTCCGGAGACATTATCGGAAAGGACGGTGGTGTCATCGGCAAGGCCCTGCCTTTGGGCGAGCTCACCGAGAGCGTTGCCGGAGGTGAGAGCAAGGAGGGCGGAAGCTTCAGCATTATGGGCGCTACCAAGGGCGTCAAGGGTATCGTCGACACCGTCGACGGTACTGTTCAGACCGTCAACAGGACATTGCCTCTCGTCGGCGACTTGACGAAGGGTATTGGTCTGGGCGAAGGTCAGGGCGGTGTCCTCGGCGGTGTTACCGGTGGCGATGGCCAGAGTGGTCTCCTCTCCGGCGTCCTCGGCGGCGGTGATGAGAAGTCACAGTCTGGCATTGTCGGCGGTACACTCGGCAGTGTCATCGGCGGCGGCAAGAGTGAGAAGGGCGAGCAATCAGGCCTTCTTGGCGGCGTTCTGGGCGGCACCCAGCCTCTGGAACGCGACGATACCGTCACCGAGAAGGATGAGAAGCTCACTCAGCTCCTGTCCAACAGACCCGACGACGCCGAGGACAAGATTTCCCTGACAGAGGACGCCAAGAAGAGCCTCTTCGAGGTCAACGACAAGACCTCCGAAGTGGCACCCGTGGACCTCCAGGATTCCGCCCCACAAGAACTGAACGGCAAGCTCACCACTGGAGACAACACCCAATCGGAGACCGAGCCATCTCAAGCTGACAAGACTGAGCTTACAGACCCTTCCACTGTTGGCGACAGGTCCCAAGATCTCGAGGAGTTGGAGCCGGAGCCACTCGAAGAAGATGACGCCACCGCGAAGCCCGAGTCCCTCAAGGACGATGCCACAGAGGCCACTGAACAGGCAACCGAGAAGGCCCCCACCCAGGCTGGCACCCAGCAAGAGGACCTTCGATCACGGGTTCCCGACGACATCGCGACCCTTGATATCCCTGTTTCCCAGATTCCCATGACTCTGAAGAGCGAGCTTCCCGACGACCTCCAGACGGCCGACATCCCCGTCTCCCAGATCCCCTTCGATGCTCAGACAAAGCTCCCCACCGATCTTGTTTCTCAGCTTCCTGACGATCTGAAGACTGTCACATACGAAGACGAAGACGACGACCTTCAGTCGAAGGTCCCGGACGACATCGCAACTCTCGACATTCCCGTCTCCCAGATCCCCATGACTCTGAAGAGCGAGCTTCCGAAGGATCTCCAGACGGCTGATATCCCTGTTTCTCAAATCCCCTTCGACGCCCAAACGAAGCTTCCCACCGATCTTGTTTCTCAGCTTCCTGATGATCTGAAGACTGTCACCCAGGAAGATGATGACCTTCAGTCAAAGGTCCCCGACGATATCGCAACCCTCGACATTCCCGTTTCCCAGATCCCCATGACCCTCAAGAGCGAGCTCCCCGAGGATCTTCAGACGGCCGACATCCCTGTTTCTCAAATCCCCTTCGACGCCCAAACGAAGCTTCCCACCGACCTTGTCTCCCAACTTCCTGAAGACCTCAAGACTGGCGGCACCAGCGTTACCGATTGGGCCAGAGGTGCTTCTGAAGCGCAATCCCAATCACAGCTTCCCACGGATGCGCATACCGGCGACATCCCTGCGTCTCAGCTTCCTGATGAACTGCAGACTGAGACTGGCGAGACCGGTGTTACCGGCGAGACTGGTGTTACCAGGACTGTCAAGGAGGATACCCGCAGTGTTCTCAGCACCATCCGCGATGCCATTCCCACCGACCAGCGCACTGTTACCGTAGCTGGCGACAAGCTGCTGCAACCTTTCGAGAAGTTCCCTGGTGCGGAAATTGACGACGAGGGCAAGGTCATCTTCAACGATGCTTCCATTGGCAGAGTTGCTGAGGGTGACCCTGCCGACCTGGCTGGTCACGTCATCGACGCCGAGGGTAACATTGTCAACGAGCGTGGCAGCATCATTGGCAAGGCCGAGCTTAACACCATTGTCGCCGAGGAGTTGCTCAAGGACACCATCGACTACGGCGTCCTCAAGGGCGCTACTGTCAACAAGGCTGGCAACTTGGTCAACGACAAGGGCGAGGCCATTGGCCGTGTTGTTTCTGGCATCCTGAAGCATCTCGTCGGACGCAAGGCCAATGAGAAGGGTGAGATCTGGAACGACTCCGGCAAGGTTATTGGCCAAGCTGAGCCCATTCCCGAGACTGAGCGTGAGGGTCTCAGCGAGCCCGCCCCCTTCGAAGATTTCCCCGGCGCTGTTGTCGAGTCTGACGGCAATGTCTACTTCAACGGCGAGATCGTCGGTCGCCTGATTGAGGGTGACCCGAAGAAGTTGAAGGGCAAGAAGGTTGATGACGAAGGTGATGTCCTTGATCGCAGCGGCAACACCATTGGTAAGGCTGAGCGCTGGGAGCCCGAGCCCGAGCCTGAGCCGGAACCGGAAGAGGAGGTCGTTATCGACAAGTCCATCCTTGCTGGCAAGCGCGTCAACAAGGCTGGCAATGTTGTCGACACCAACGGCACCATCTTCGGCCGCATTGTCGAGGGTGATGTCAAGCGTCTCGTCGGTCGCATGTGCGACAAGGACGGAAACGTCCGCAGCGAGTCTGGCGACATTATCGGCAGGGCTGAGCTTGTGCCTGAGGGTGAGCGCGAGGGTTTTAAGGAAGGTCCTTTCGCCGAGCTTCCTGGCTGCACCGTCAACAAGGAGGGTCACGTTGTTACTCCGGGAGGAGACATTGTTGGTCGCTTGATCGAAGGCAACGCCAAGGTTCTCTTTGGCCGTGCCGTCGATGAGGATGGTGACATTCTCGACCGCAACGGCAACCTTCTTGGCAAGGCCGAGAGATGGGAGCCTGAGCCGGAGCCTGAGGTCGAGAAGAAGATCGGCCCCATGGAAGGCCGCAAGGTCAACCGCAAGGGTGAGGTCGTTGACGAGGATGGCAACATCATCGGCAAGCTGACGACTGGTGAGCTGTCCATCTGCGCCGGCAAGGAGATTGACGGCGACGGTGATGTCGTCGATTCCAAGGGGCGCACTGTCGGACACTGCTCTCTCATCGAGGACATTCCCGAGCCTGAGGTCGAGGAGCCTGAGGAGGATCCCAACGAGGTTAAGGCTCGCGAGCAAGCTGAGGCCGACCGCAAGCTCGCCCAGTCTCTCGGTGCCGTCATCGAGCAGGGTCTTGACCGCATGCGTCCTATCTGCAAGATGATCACAGGAAAGATCGAGAAGGCTGAGCGCACCCCCAAGGATGAGCTTGATGAAGAGCAGCTCGTGAAGGATGTCAAGCCTCTGATTGAGGAGGGTGGCAAGATCCTCAGCGAATTGAACGGCAGTGTCCGCGCCTTGGACCCTGATGGTAGAATCCAGCGCAACGCCAAGCACAAGTCCGGCACCCGTGAGGCAACTCCCGAGGAGCATCACCTTGCTGATGTCTTGAAGGAGGTAAGTTTTCTCATAACACAACATACAGACTCATGCACATGTACTAACAAGACTTCAGTTGACTGGCGCCATCACCGAGACGGTCGAGGGAGCCAAGCGCAAGATCGAGGATATGCCCCACGCCAAGAAGGAGCTCAACCCTCTCTGGGGTCTCCTCACGGAGCCTCTTGGCCAGATTCTTGCCGCTGTCGGACTCCTCCTGGCCGGTGTTCTCAACCTGGTCGGCCGTCTGCTCGGCGGTCTTGGTCTCGGCGGTATCGTCGACGGCCTTCTGGGCACTCTGGGTCTCAACCGCGTGCTCGAAGGCCTCGGCCTCGGCAGCTTGACCACCGCCCTTCGTGGTGGCAAGAAGAAATAAGCGATTTTTCGGTTACGATGTTATGACTTGGGCGTCGCAGCGTGTTCTCGTCGAAGTTCGTTTGATTGACGCGTGTATTCTCTTTGGAGTTGTATCCGTGTACTTGGTCATTGGATTGGAATGGATTGGATTCGGGAAAAATGAATGGAATCGGTCTTTGTATGAGTAGTAGTAGTAACGATAGCCAGCGACTAATTTGTACGCCCTTTCGTATTCTGAATATGTCCGAATCGTCCATGGTGAACAAGCTTGTCGTCGTCGCCAACTTTGTTCCAACATGGTATTTTAGGCTTGTTGGTGTTTTCGTGTGTTCGTGCCTATATCGTTATCAGCAGCGGTAGCCAGTGTGTTGGGGAAAACAAAAAAGTCGTGGGCACGATGCGGTCCAAGTAAAGTTTTTCCCGAAGGGGGCAGCACCTGAACCCGCAAACAAACAAGAATCGGGCAAGTGCGACGTTGACGGGGAAGTTCAGGCAGGGACAACCAGGCAGGAGCAGTCACCATGCACAACATCGTGTGTGCCCATGTCTCTTCCTTCCACTTTCTTCCCATCATCCTGATTCACCACTGGCCCTGCGGCTTCCCGTCCTGTCATCCCAGCACCGGCCACACAGAATTCAAGGATCCAGGTCGACAACATGACACCACTTTCGTCTTGATAGGCGTTGCGCGAGACGTCGAGACTGGCAGAGACACGCCAACGGTCGCATTCTGCAATATCGGGGCGCGCCTTTCCGGAGCCAACCCCGCGATTTAAACTTTGCCCGCTATTGCATTCCTTGTCCATAGCGACGCCGAAAACAGCCAAGAACAGGCCCTGTCATCGCAAAGTTCAGGGCTGATCATGATTTTTCGAGACCCTAAAATCCAACTTTTGGCTTCAAATCACCACAACATCCCGGCCATGTGTCCAGGGCATGGCAGCCCGGAACGGCAACAGCATGTCGCGAGTGTCGGTGACCACGCGAGCGGCTCGGGTTGTAATGTAAATCCTCGACCATCACCGGCCGGTGAACCCACAACGAAAGGAGATTTATTGAACCCGCTAGCGATGCCGACCCTGCGTTAGGCATCGCGTCGCTCTCGTTAGCCCGGCACCTGTCGCAGAGAGGCCGATCGCGTTCCTTTGTTAGTGGGCGGCATGTGGCATTCTTCAGCGGACGTGTCGCCGCCGCAAGGCTGATGCACTAGAAACAGGGGACCCGCCGGCGGGCAGAATCCCGTTTCGTTGCTGCTCACCTGCCCCAAGCGCCTGCATAAACTGCCAGCGAAGCACCCTGCATCGAGATGAATGCAAGTTTGAAAGGGCATTGTGTTTATTTTTGCCGTCTTTCCTGTGTATGCGTGATAATTTATCCTAGGTTTAAATGTGTTGTAAGACTCATAGAGTTAATGAACGCAGCAACAGAGAATATAGTACAGACGGCAACGACCGCAAATTATCTCTTGAAATATCCCACGAGAAATAAAGTCATCATATCCGTGGCTCAATCCAAGATAGATTCTCCTTCTGAGACCGCATCAGTAGCTACGTCTCCAGGGAACATTACTCCGAAATATCAGAACGCGCTGATAGAATACATAACCTCAACAATGCCATGAGAAAATTTCTGGCATCTTACGGTGCAACCACCCACCAAACCAGTGCTGTGCGTCTGCCTTTGTTTTGCTTGAATAAAGCCCGGTGATATCTCGTATCGATAACACAGACAATATCTTATCGGATACGGCCTTATCGATAGAAATCAACAATCTAATCGATAAAGCTCCCCTTCATCTTATCAGCAGCAGCACCCTTACCTCACCCACCCATCGCCCTCCCGCCCTCAACAACCATACACAGGGTGACGTCAAGCCCAAGCACCCGCAACGCAATACCCGTATGACGGCATCAACAACACAATCTGATGTCAAACGCCGCAACCAGTGGCAGGCCACTCGGTGCGAGCTTTCCCACCTCTCGGGGCCTCAAACGCCCCATTGACGCAAGAGCTCCTCCTCCTGCTGTCGCTGCTGCTGCCGCATCTTACCTAAGAAAGCTCCTGCCCCTCTTCCCGACCTTCGTGATCTTGCTATATAACGTGAAAACCTCCTGTTCCAGACCTTCTCCCGTCTCCCAAGACAAACGCTTCCAAGACACAGCACACTACAACGGTCGCCTCTGCAAACTACCTCATCTTAAACAAACCCCATCTGAAATCTCATCCAAAATGCCTTCCGAAGGTCGCCAGTCTCCCCCTCCCGAGCGCCAGACCGGCGCCCAGCTCAACGACCCTCCCGCCTCTGGCAAGGGAACCGACGATGCCACCAACAAGGAGCAGGTCAACAAGGAACAGCTTGAGGTGAGCCTCCCTCCCAACATTCTCTAACGTCTTCATCTAACCATCCCCAGAACCTGTCATCCAACCCCAAGGGACCTCTTGACGATGCTGTAAAGGAGAAGTTCGCCAAGACCGAGTAGATTATTGGATACCATCATATGAAGGCGTTGGGAATGGGACATCATGAAGGCATGAGAAGCACTGAGATGAAATCACGATTGTGATGCTGTATCAATAGATGTATAAACCACGCCAATTGAAAGTGCGTTGACTAATTACGTCTTGCTTATTGCCTGTGATACTTATGTGATCCATTCCCTCTGCGAAAGCTACCATTATGGCACACACGCATATCGACTCCTGTGATTTTGTATGCATCTTACGTGCATGGCTGGACAACATGCATGCTTGGACAACCTGATGTATTTAGCCAAAATTTGTATTCATCCCACGGGCAATGTACTATGCCCATGCAAGGGACTTGTGGTAAAACGCTCTGCTGTCACGTCATCACGAATAAAAGCCTCAAATCACGCAGTCAAGTGATTGGGTGAATTTCCCGAAACCAATTATTGATGCATTCAATCGCATTGAGGTCGCAACTACCTAGAGTGCCTAATAGAACCACGTGCACCGCAGTCATCGCATTGCAGTCATAAAACGTTCGTGCCTAATGAAACCAGCCAACGCCTACCCTCATGTCCTTTTCGTGCCAATCGCTACTCTTACGCAGTCTTCTCGGAAGTGGCCTCGGTGGGCTTGGAGAGGGGGACAGCCGTCGTAGGGTCGGGCTGGGTCGGGGCCTGAGTGCCGATGGTCTCGCCAGTGGCAGGCGGCACCGCCTTCTCCTTCTCCTTACCAAGGAATCTCTCGAGACCGGAAGCCTTGTAGGCGCTGCCGCCGTGCTGCTCCTTCTTCAAGTCCGCCAAGCGGCGGGCCTCGGTGTGGATATCCTGAACCTGTCTCGAGCCGTCCTGATAGAAGGTGACGATGCGCTTGCCAGTGGGGGAGCTGGTAGCCTTCTCAAAGTACGAGCTCAAGCCGCCAAAGAGACCCTGAGCCCTCGCGGTGATGCCGTAGGACTGGTCCGTAGCCTTCGCGCGGTCGGTGGCGTGGTACTTCTGATCGAGGTTCTGGAGGGTGCCGAAGAAGCGGCTGGAGACGCCGTGCTGGGTGTCAAGCTCGATGGCGCGCTGGAGAGCGGCATCTCCAACGACGTAGCCCTGGGCGAGGTACTCGGCCAGGATGCGAGAGCGGGGCTTCTCCTCCTGAGTGATCTCATCGGTATCACGGTTCGCGTTGTCCTTGAAGTGGGAGCCGTCGTCGTTAGAGTCGCCGCTGGCGCTGGCAACGGTGATGTGGGAGGTGCCAAGCTGAGTGTTATTCAACAGGAGAGCAGTCTTAGCAGCAGTCTCCTTCTCGAAGGTGACGGCGGCATCCTTGGTCTCGCCGGCGGGAGTGACCTGAATGTCTGTGATCTTGCCGCTGCACTCAGTTAGCTTCTGTCCGAAGAAAGGATGCGGAAAGCGTCCGGGTAGCAGACGTCAGGCCATCTCGGTGCCTTCGCAGTGTTCGAAAGTGCGGGGAAATGTACTCACCAGAAGCTGAAGAAGTCCTTGATCTCCTTATCCTCGGTCGCCGCAGCGATGTTCTTGACGTGGACGGTGGTGTTGGACATGATGATTGTAGTTTTTTGGCCTGAAGTCGGTGTGGTGTTTGAAAACAAAGAAGTTGAAGGAGGGAGCTTTGTGGTTTGTGAGGGGTAACTGGAGACGGGAGCGGGTATCAAACAAGGGATGTATATGGGTGCTGTCTCACAGTGGATGTGTGTTGAATCAGGCGGTCAAAGGAAGAATAATTGTAGACTCGACGTTGGGAAACGCGTGAATGGATGGGCTTTTATGACGACGTGTCGAGTTCTCGAGTATGGGAAAGTTGGAGAGGAATCAAGATCAGACGAAGGGTCACAAGGACGCGCTTTACCTTTTAGCCAAGGCAAATCCCAGGAAGACAGGAGGCAGAAGGCGATGGAAGGGCAAGCCCGGGAAGGGGGCGGCCTCTCACCAGCAGTGACGATGCTTGACGCCGCAGCGCCCTGTTGAGGGAGGGGCGACCCGTCATTCTCAGTCCTCAGTGTGCCGGGGAAGGGGCAGGGGCGACCACTGCTGCTGCTGCAATGGCGGGAAAGCAAGGAGCAGGGGCCACTCAGGGTCCAATGCTGGGCAGAGCAAGCACAGCAAGACGTCCTCTGGGCGAGGGGGGGGGCGACTGCCAAACGTCATCGCCCGCGACCGTGAGGAGCTCGTGCCAGGGGTGGGGGTGGCTGTGGCGGCACATTAAGCACGGGCCAGAGTTAGCCCCGCTAACAGAGCCACACCTCAGCCACGTACATCTCCACCAATTTCAGGAGACAGAATACTTTCACATGCATTTCTTTCACATATCCCACCTACTGGAACATGCCGCAACATCAGACGCCCATTCATCTGGTCTTGGGACGATGGCCCATCGTGCCATTGCCTTCAACCCAGTCCGCGTACGGATACGACACGCTTGAATACGCCTGACACACCCGGTTTGCCGTGATTGCGACGCGACACCAGGACGACGTGGCTTGTGGCTCGTACACCGACCGGCACCCCAAACTGCACGGAAGAACTCTGCCTTCGTTTGACCATCTCTAGCTCGTCCCATCTTTCACTGCAACTACCACACATTCAAAATGACGCCGCGGCATCTTCCAATATCACCTCCGATGCCTTCTGGCTGACCATGAACGTCGCGATCAAGGGGAACGCGCCCGGAGCACGTGGAAATACGCTCGCATCCACAACCCTCAACCCCTCGACGCCGTGCACCCGAAACCGAGAATCCAGCACTGCCATGCTATCCTCCGCCGGCCCAATGGCGCAAGTCCCCGACGGATGATGACCAAATGTCTGGGCCCGGATCCATTCCTCGTCCGACGTTCCGTCTCCGTCCTCGCACCGGCCGTCGCTCCCGACTTTCGAACACGGCGGTTCAGCCGGCGCCAGCGGACCCCAAGGCCCCTCAACATCGCTCATCACCCGACGGCCCCACGCGGCAACATCTGCCAACGCTCCAAGGTCTGTCTCGGCACCCTCTTCGTACAGCTGGAAGTTGATCTCGGGTGGCTCCGTCGGGTCCGCCGACCGGAGCTTCAGGTATCCCGCCCCGTTTTGCGGGTTGATCTTGACTGTCGAGAAGCCTGAGGTGTTTGGCGTCCCAAAGAGCTCGGCCTGATTGACATCCGGCCAGAAACCTCGGAACGCGCCGCCTTGTACGCTGAACACGAAAATGTCGCGTTCGCCATTGACTGAATGATTCGACCGCATCAGAAGGACATTAGAGTTGAACCCAGGTCGCATGTACGGCCCCAGACCTTTCTTCCAGAGCTCGTAGCACGGATCATTCGGCATGCCTTTTGCGCAAGTCGGTTCGTTGGGGTTGGGTATCGCCGTGAAGTTGATCTGAGCTAGTCCGACAACCGGAAATTCTTGATTATCCTGGAGATTTCGCCCCACGCCAGGCAAGTCGGCCACAACTTTGATGCCGAGCACCTCGAGATCTTGTCGGTTGCCGATCCCGCTGAGCTGCAGGAGTTGCGGGGAATTGAAGGTGCCTCCCGAAATAATCACCTCTCGAGACGCGAAAGCTTGTTTGGTCTCGCCTGACGCTGAAGCGTTCCGCCTCGGGTCGGCGCCGTATGTTGAAAGGCCTTTAAGGTATTCAACTCCGACTGCTATCGGCTTACCGTCTTCCCCTTGCTTAAACAAGACCCTGGTGGCCAAAGAGGTTGGCGATAGTGTCAGGGGATACTTGGCTGACCCGTCCTCATTCTTCGCCGCAATTGTCTCGAAGATGTAGTCTCGCGGCGTTGACCTCTCCCACCTCGCATTTGCGTGGAACACCATGCCCCAGAAACCTTCTGTGAAGTCCCGATCATTTGCAAGATAGTTGGGGTCGCTGCCAAGCATCTCAATCACCTTCTCCGGATCCAATCCCAGTGATCTGATCTGCGCCTTGTACACCTCGACCAGACCCGGAAACGGCAGATACTGAGTGCCGTTTCCCATATTGGTCTCTAGGATACCGCCAAACCCGTGTCCTGGCGTGCCTTCGGGGAGATAATTGTTCTTCTCAACCTTCTCAAACATCCGCCTCATATTCTCGTGCCTGCATCTCGTTAGCTCCACCTCTCTACTCTCATCGCCCTATGGAAAACATTACCCCCAAGACTCATCGCCCGTGATATTCGCCACGTAATTCCAATCCGCATCGCTCGGCAACAGCGTCCCCATCGCATTCACCACCGCCGAGCCTCCGATCGTCGCACCGCGCGGGTAGTACACGCCCATCAGCTCGGCCCCAGGCGGTGCCCGCTCACCGTTGCCGACCCAGAACGTGCCGTTCGGGAACCGCCACGTGAGGTGGTTGTGGCGCAGCTCGACTTCCGGGTCGGCGTGGTGCTTCACCCAGAAGCCCCAGCTGTTGGATGCGGTGAGGGTATACCCGCCGTTCGCGAGCGCGGTGCCGATGTCGTAGCTCTCATCATCCCCCGCTTCGAGGAGCAGCGTTGAGAAGCCGGCGCGGGCGAGGTTGCTTGCGAGGGGACCGCCGCCGGGACCGCTTCCGATGACGATGTAGTCGTATGTGTTGCTTTCGGCAGAACCTCTGGCGACGACAGTGTTGGTGGTGATGGAGAGTAGGGTAGCGACACCCAGGACCAATCGTCGGGAGAACATGATGACGGTTCTGGCTCAGAGTATCCCCCGCAGCTCTTAAAAGACATGTTTCCCGTGACGATGCGATGGACCTGGACCATCTTTTGTACTGCGGTAGGAGGGCCTCTACTACGAACCCTCAGCCGAGATGAGGTGTAACTACATGTGTCCTCTTTCAGACCTTGAGTCCGAAGAGTCTTCAGACTCAATCTCGAATGATGACTGCATCAAGACCCCGGCCGATCTTTGTCCTTACAAGCTTACCTGATGCTTGGCGGGTGTAACCACGGCAGGGGGACTTCTCACCCGAGAGGGGTCGGTCATCTATCCAGAATCCTTTTTGCGTATCCGAGAATGCGACGCTGGTCGGCTGAATTGCTACTCCTCAGCGATAACCTCGAATCAAGCTTGAGCGAGAGGCCCCCATGGATCTGTGAGGTTGTAGTTGCTTGCGACACACGTTCATCCCCAACTACTTCACTGAGGGCAATTTGAATCGCAGGAATTACGAAATAGTCTCTATCCTTCTCTATCCCTCTATGAATGCGCATGCCTCAAAGGCAGCATCTATCGCAAAGACTGATCTCCTTTTCCAAGCTCTCTCTCCGAGCCTATTCAAGGCGTCCGGGTACCACTACAGAATCAATCGCCAAAACTCATGAGGAAGCCATATCCTCCTCTCTATCACAACGAGGAAACACAAGCGCACTTCTTGTCGCGGCAAACCGAGACCTCGCCAAGCCTCTGTCCGCAGCAGTTCTTCGCACACTCCTTACCCTCCTTACACTCCTCCACGTCCTCAAGCGCAATCATGCAATGCTGGCAGTGGCACTCCCCCTCCCAGCACATGACATTATTCGCGGAGGTACAACTCGCAGGGCCAAACTCGCCGGAGCAGCTGGCATGGGTATCGCATCGCCACGGCTTACACGCACACTTGCCGCTCTCGCAGACCTTGCGGTCGCTGCGCTGGTCGCAGGCAATACCAACGCACTCCTTGGACTCCTTGCACACCCCACCGGCACGCTCGGGGCGGTGGAACGGCTCGGAGACGGTGAGCTCGCACTTATTCTCGCGCGAGCACGTCTTGTACGGGTGCGTCTCGTTGTTGCGGAGGACGTAGGTGCAGTCCGCGTGCTTGGCGCAGCCGGTGTCGTCGGTGAACTTGATGGCGCACTCGCAGCTGCAGCTATTGCAGAAGCCGGACTGGACGATGTTGCACGACATGAGGCCGGTGCAGTGGGAGTCGAGCTTGCACGCGGCGCCGACCTCCCGAGGAATGGGCTCGCAGCTGCATGTGCCCTGGCGGGAGCACGAGGGGAAGTGGTGCTCGGGGCAGCGCATCTCGTTGCACTCGGACTCGACGGCGCAGGCGTCGCCGGGGACGGGCCGCATGACGCAGTAGCAGCCTTACCGGTTGCCATCGGCAGGCTTGACGCAGGCTGGATACATGTCGTCCAGGCAGGGCAGGGTGATGCAGTTCCGGGCCCAGGCGCATGTCGAGCCGGCGCCGGAGGGCTGGGGGATGACGGTGGGGATGGTCTTGGTCGGGATGGGCTCCCACTCGGAGAGGACGACGGTCGTGAAGGGCTCGGTGCCGGTCCAGGGTGTTTCTACCGTCAGGGGAAAGCTGGTTGTGGTGTTTAGGGAGGTGACGCGGGTCGACCAGGCTCTGGTACGGGCGTTGGTGAGGCTTGAGGTGATTGTGAGGTTGTCGTTCCTCTCCTTGATGACACACCGACAGTGGTCGAAGAAGCACATGGCTTGTCGGCTGTCTGGACAGCTGAGGGAGCCGCACTCGGAGTTCGAGACGCAGGACTCGGTCGGGAGTGGCAGAGCAACTGAGGTGCGCGTGAATGTCATCGAGGATGAGGGCACCAGCTTTTCTGGGACCTTGCAAGCGGGAGCGGACGCTTGTCGGCCTTCAATCATGGGATCACCTCTGGCGTCCTCGGGATCAATTGGCGGAAGAGGCGGCCAGAACAGGTCGTCGTCTGTAGGCGGCACGACTCGGTGGCCATCACCACACCACAAGTTCTCCCACACAACGTTCTTCTCCCATCGCAGCCTCAAGGCCTTGAAGCCTATCCCAAGACCCATGCTGTCGTCGTGGGGATGGTACTCCCAAGAAAAGACGCCCCACTCGGGGTGGTCTTCCCTCGACTTGCCAAGGTCGCTCTCGAAGTGCGGGCGATACGCGATATCCACCATCTCGTCGATGGACAGCCCAAAGTCGAGGAGGAGCTTCTCCTTGATCTGGACAACGACGCTGTGATGCATCATCACGTCCTCGGGGAACGGAGGGAGAGACCCGCGGGAGACAATGAAGGCCTTGACAAAGTCCATTTCCTGCACGTTGAAAGGTCCGCCAGGCTGGAAGTACTGGGCAAGCCCCGGGTTCTCATGTTCGTCTAGGGGATTCGCGGTCAGAGAACGTTTGTTACCTCTGAAGTTGCCGGTCCCGATGTGGTCGATGATGTCTTCCTTCAAGTACTGTTCCGTAGGCAGGGGGTACGCCTCCTGGAGCCACGCGTTGTTAGGCTCTGCCTCTCCTCTCGTGTGTCCGGGAACTTCCCAGAAGTGACTGGTCCAGACGGCTTTCGGGGACACGACGATGAGCATGGAGCAGCCCCAGACAGGGCCTGAGCCACCGAAGCGAGGTCTCTCAACGGGAACTTCAGTAATCTTCTCCCGGTCAAAGAAGGTGATCTCGCTGGTTGACCAAGGCCTCGGGTACTCGTCCTCTTCGTAGGGCCAGCTATCAGGAGGCCCGCCAAAACCTGGACCAAACTGGTCGATCACGTTTCGCATCGACTGTCACCACTTCAACTCGCCCTCAGGCGAGTCCTCGGGCTGGACCATCTTGTCGTCATTGGTGAGATACACTTCGTCGGGCGTTGGGACCTGTCCCGGCCAGGGGTCGCGTTTCTGAAGTTCTTCGCTGGAAGAGCCGCCGCACGAACCGCAGTTCTTCTTGAGCATGCAGAACTGAGGTACGGGGCAGGTGTCGTCTTGTCGCTTGGAAATCGAAGAAGTAGAGCGCTTGTCGACATGCATGCCGTCAGGTCCCGCGATGAGTCCATCGCCGCACCAGGTCTCGCGGTGGATGATGTCTCTCTCGAAGCGAACCACGAGCTCTCTCTTGCCACTCTCTCCCTTGGGAGTGTACATCCAGGAGAGAAGACCGTGCCAGGGCTCTGCTTCACGGAACTCAGCGGGAGGAGTCTTGCCTTCGTCGTGGTGGTGGTCCTCGCCGAGCTCCTTGCGACGCTTGTAGCCGTAGATGGTGATGTGCTTCTTGTCGATGCCAATGAGTCTTCCTGTCAGGAGATCAATGATCTCTTGGTTGGCCCGCGGGTATACCATGTTGCCGCTGACATCGATCGGGACGAAGAGGATCACCCTGTAGAACTGGGTGCTTTTGGGGTCGAGTTTGTCTCCGACCTCGACGAGGTGTCGAAGGGCGGGGTACTGCTTCTGATCGGTCCAGGCGGCAGAGCCATGTCGAAGGAAGTGGTGAACGTTCTGCCGGAAATAGTGCGCCTCATCGTAGTTCAAGGTATCAGTGTCGAAAGCCTCTCTGTCCTCGTCGGGAATCGAGAAGTTTGGAACTTCCCACATGTGATTTGTGTAGATTCCAGTGGGCGAGAAGACCGCGACCATCGCGCATCCCCAGACGGGTCCGCTGCCGCCTCCCATCGGGTACGTCTCGGAAAAGTCCTCGTATATGGCTGACGAGTCGGCGTGGATGGGGCTGCTCTGGTGATACCCGGGACCGTAGTACTTCACGATGCGACGCATATTCTCCCACCAGTCGGTCTCGCCCTTCTCCCACGTCTCGGGACCGGTCATGGTATCCTGGACGATGACATCTTCGGGGATGGTGCGTTTCTCGAGAGTCGAGCGCTTTTCGAGGCCGTCGTTGCGCTTGACCTTGCTGTCGCTGCAGGCGGGACACTTCCCGGGGCGGCAGGCACCGGTGACCTTCGGCTTCTTGGTGGTGTAGGTCGTGGTCGTGGTGGTGCGGACGCTGGTGCAGAGCTCCGTGGTCGAGCATCTGGCGGTGTCGCAGCTGGTGGTCCAGGTGTTTGTGACATGGTTGGATACCTTGGAGACGACGGAGGGAAGACGAAGAGGAAGAAGATGCCGAAGAGGTAGGCGAAGGAGATGCCGTTGGCTGTGAAGGCTCTGGGTCATCGGGGTCTTCCGGCTTGTTTCCACCGCCGCCGCCGCCAATGGGTCCTATGCCTACCAAGCGACCCCAGGTTGGGAGATTGGTTCCGAGGCGCAAGTTGTGAAGGTTCAGATCCCAACGCCAGTTGGGCAGGTTGGTTCCCAAGTTGAAAAGGACGCGGAGACGCCAGCGAATGGTCCAGCTGAATCGGCCGAAGAACCAGAGAAGGAAGTCGTCGTCGAGGTCAATGTCGATACGGATCTCGTTGAGTCTCTTGTGGATCTCTTTCTCCTCGTCGTCATCGTCATCGTCATCGTCGTCGGGATTCTTGTTGTCGTCATCATTCCCATCATCATCGTCGTCTCCGTCACCATCATCATCTCCATTTCTATCGTCATCGCCATCACCGTCTCCGTCACCGTCATCGTCGCCATTGCCATCCCCATCTCCTTCATCATCGCCACCTTTGCTACCTTTGCCAAGGCCGGGAGGGGCTTTAGGCCAGGAGAAGCCGTCGTCTTTCTCAGGCGAGGTGTAGCACTGGATCTCGGGGATCAAGCAGATCGGGTTGCAGAGGTTGAGGGAGATGCATCTCCAGACAGGGAAAACCGTAGGAATAAGCATGCCGTCTGAGGTCGTCGAGGTAGGGAGGTCGATCGAAAGCCATGTAACGTTCGCGGTCTTGCGGCTTCCATCCGGCTCGGTTGTCGTCGCGATGAGAGGCAAGACGGTGGTGTATTTTCCTGGAGGTGCATACCAAGGACCGATGGAGCCAGAAGCTGGGCGACCAGAGGGGACCGGGCGGGGGCCTGCCTCCGGGTCGTGAGGGATAGGAGATGGCTTGCCGGTGTTGACTGGCAGAGTGCTTGAGGCAGTAGGAGCGGGCAAGGGTACAACTGGATGGGAAGACGCAGAAGGGCTTGGGATGACGGGGATCGGCTGACGGCTTGTTGTTGAGTCCACGGGAGGCAGCTTCCAGGAAAACGACTTTGAAGACCCTGAGAGGCTGGGAGCGCCAGGAATACTGATGGGAGGAGGCAAGCTCAAGGATTCTGACTCTGAGAAGCTGGGAGCGCCGGGGAAACTGACGGGAGGAGGCACACTCAATGATTCCGAGGAGCTCAAAGCGGTACGATCCGTCGACTCCTTGGAAGTGAAGGTCGGGAAGGGAACAGGAGTGAAGCCAGGGACCGAGCTATCGATAGAGCCTGTTCCAGGGAGACGTAGTGAGGGAATGGTGACTGGGTCATCGGCGGGTGCGTAGATTGTAAGAACGGTGGTATAGACGAAAGGAAAGCGAGTCGTCTTGATGCAATCAAGGGCAGCTGGGTTCGCCTCAAATTCTGTGAACAACTGTAAGCTGGTCTTTGTTTCTCATTCATGGGGAGGAAAACGATACTTACGCGCGAATCCCAAGAGAAAGAACTGGGACATCAACAACGCCCAGAGGGCTGCCTCCAGCCGAGTGTGACTGATGGCAGCCATTGTGACTGAGTATTGTCGATCAGTTGGTGAACCCAGGGGAGAGGAAGATGTTGATATTGACGGATTGAGAAGGGGTTTAAGTTGTGAAGTTGTTTGTGTGAAAAGTTGTGGTAGAAGAAGAAGAGGGAGGAAAGGCGAGGGAGGACTGAGATCTGGTTTTGTGGGTGGAGTCCACCTGAAGGCGAGAGTCGAGGTGAATTTTCAAAAGCCAGAAAGGCAGGAAGTGGTCTGGGAAGAAATTTCCATAGTCCTCACCCTTCTTTGACCTTTGGCCTAGGATGAAAATCCCTCCACTTCATTCACCATGGGGAAAGGTGAGATCTGGCGCTAAGCGAGGACAGCTTATCTCATGTGTTTCCAGGTCCAATTCTGCAAGTCGTTCCTTCCTCATTGATGATAAATAGAAATTTCTATCTTAGTGATAAACGTGGACTATAAATTTGTCGTGAGTTGCTTCTTATCTCAAACTTTCTCCATGTCAACATTCACATGAGACTGAGGTAGTCACCAAATGACCTCGTTTCTGAATCCAACGTGACCAGTGCTGCTGTTGCCATTAGAGATATCCACCACCCTTGTCTCTCATATTCCTGCAACTAGGTGCATCATTTCGAGACTGAGAGCTCTGGCAAAAATGGAGACTCGCTTATGCCTCATCTTGTATCATGTAGGCGGCAACATGCCGGCGAAACATCCTACAGTAATCAAACCTGAAAGCACCTCCTTACTGCCGACTGCAGTCTGACTTTGGCCAATAGCTTCTGCCTCATAGTCAGATGACTCTTATGGTAATCAAAAATTTGCCGAAGAACATTAACTGGCGAAAGCGGTGAGTGTCACAGCAGACAAAAAAGACAGTAGTGGACAACGCCCTTGCATGGACACACTGCCCTGACCTCAAAACATCTTTTGCCACGGTTGAAAAATCATCTTGGGTCAGTCAAACTGCAGACTTTCCTAAATCATGCTCGTTCCATTTTCCAAGTAAATTTCTTGTCAATACCGATGCTCAATTCGATTCTAGAGATCCGAATCAATGCCTAAGGACCTGTGACTTGCATGCATGCGAAACTCAGATGCGGCTTCTATCTCTCGTGTCTCTCACAATGTCAAAGCCAGCCCACCCATCCAGCGCCTCGCGAATCTCTTTGGCATACTGAGGAATACCACCAGCAAAGTTGACCTGCTCAAACGCTTTGCCGGGCATCGATCCACCCATGTACGTCGACCTAGTCGTCGGGAACAAAGACGCATTGCTCAGGTCGTTGATCCTTTGTTTCCACGTCTTAGTCGCTTCGGCAGTAGGGTTGATGTACTTGATGTTCTCCCTTTCAATCTTGCGGATGCAGTGCGCGATCCATCGTCCTTGGACCTCGACCGTGGAAGGGCCGTTGCTGAGAAGAGTCGGTCCGTGGGGGCCGTACATGTGGAACATGTTGGGATACCCGCTGACTGTGGTGCCCAGGTACGTGTTCGCCGCCGCCTTCCACTCGTCTTGGAGGTATGTGTTGTTGATGCTCTTGAGACCCATGTTGGTCATGCCGCCAGTGGTGATATCCTAAATCTTTGAGTCAGCTTCGGCAATTTGGTAGCAAGGAGCTGGTCTGGACAAAGCCCGACTCTCGTGTCCCGACTGCTGCGTTCCATGAAAGGGGTAAAACCCACAAAGCCGGTAGCGATAGCAACCACGTCAAACTCGTAGTGAGACCCATCCTCCAACTTGATGCCCGTCTCGGTAAAACTCGCGATACCGTTCTTGCCGATGTCAATGACGTCCACATTCGGCTTGTTGAACTGCTCATAGTAGTTCTGCTCCAAGCAAGGCCTCTTCACACCAAAGAAGTGCGGCATCTTGTCAACGGTGGGAGCCAGGATATCCCTCTTTCTGGCATCACCAATCCTGAGACGGACATTCTTCGACCAGAAGTGGTACGCCTGCTTGTTTGCCTCCGCGTCGAACAGCATGTCCTTGTAGTTGCCCAGCCAGTATCTGAAGCCACCGTGGTCCCAGAGAGCCCTGTAGAAGGCCTCGCGCTCCTCGGGTGAGTCGTCAAAGGTGTTGCGCTCATGCATGCCGTAGAAGAATCCGCCGAAACATTTCTCGCGGAGCTGGAAAAGGCGTGGGTACCACCCCTTCGCGACGTCTTGCTCGGCTGGTGTAAGAGGGCGCTTGCCCATCGGCACGGCTAGATTCGGCGTTCGTTGGAAGACTTTCAGTTCTCCATCTTCTCCTACGAGTTGTCCCCACTCTTGAGAGATTTGGACACCCGAGGCGCCAGTACCAATGACGGCACATCGCTTACCGCGGACGTTTACATCTTCTTCAGGCCAGAAGGAAGAGTGGTGGACGACACCTTTGAACTTTTCGACGCCGGGCCAGTTGGGAATGTATCGCTTGGATGCCTACAAAACGGATAAGCATTAGCTGACGGGATGAAAGGAGTGTGACATTGAGATTCACTTACAAAGCCAGCTGCAACAATAAAGTACTTGGCCTTTGCCAAGCGACCGTCGGCAGTCTTGACGTGCCACTTTCCTTCGGCGGGTTGGAATTGAGCGCCCACTACGACTGTCTCAAAGGAGCAGTCCTTTGAGAGGTTCAAGACCTGCAGGCATTCATACTAGTAACCAAACGAATATCAAATAGGCAGAGGGACTGCCAATTACGACGAACTTACTTTGTCGACGTGGTCGAAGTAAGCCCGCAGCTCCTGGAAGTTGGGGTAGTTGGTGGACCATGTCCAACCCTCAAAGACCTCGGGCCAAGAGAACTCGTACTCGGGGACCTCAGAATCCACACGCGCTCCCGGGTACCGGTTCCATCGCCAAGTGCCTCCAAATGAGGTGCCGGCCTCGTAGATGACACACCGTAGTCCCATCTCACGGAGGGTCTTCAGCATAAACACGCCCCCTTCGAGATTGTCAGCCGTGCCACAGTCGTACAGAATCGGGTACACTTGGAGGGTGACTTACCGAATCCTCCACCAACAATCAGGACATCCACATCGAGGTTGTCAGCATACGGTCCCGTAGTCTGACGCCGTGAGGAGTAGTCTGACAGCTCCGTCGCGAATTTCTTGCCGCTTGTTGCCGCCATGGTTGAAATGCTGTTTCTGGAAAGTGTTTCTTGAAGTCTCGCTTGAATGTACACAATGGTCGATGTCGCAGATTGGGGCCAGACTATGAGAGCTTGACAGCTGTCTTATAACCACCTTCATCGCAACGAATTTACCGTTCGGTTTCGTTTGAAGTGATGCTTTACCATGACATCAGATGATACCTGGCATCCTCAAAGCTTCATCCCCGTTTCGACGAATGCTCCGCAGCTCCAATGCCTGCGGAAGCGGCCAACGAACCTGAGCCGCAGTTGCATCGATCGCCACGCGGAGACATTTCAATAGCACCGCACCTATGTAAGCCCCTGCGGATACGCATGCATGTATTCGATAATCCGGCTGCAATAAAGAATCGGGTTTCCAGCCAATAGCCACAGTTCCGCGACCAACCACGCGTAACAAGCTGCCTCGAAGCTCCCGGACCGCATCATGAGGTTTCACCCCTCTCACAAACGTCAGCCGCGGAACAGTTACGCTGCGGATCCGCAGGCTAGTTGTGCCCGGGTTGGCGTGCGGGAAGGATGTCGCATGCAAGTGCGGAGAGCCGACCGTCACTCGGGCGCGGATCCGCATGTGCCGTTGCTACCGCAGCGTCTGCGGGGAAAACGAAAACCTTCGTGTCGCCATCGTGGAGGGCTGCCCCCTGTCGTTGACGAATCACGCAGCCCCAGCAATGAGACATCTAACTAACTTTCCCTTCATCCTTGGCAGAGTTCATGGTGTGTGCTGGCCTGCCAATTTGGCATTTACTCGCTGCAGACCGAGGTTCTGCGCAGCGTGGGATTGGTTCTTTTGATTTTCTGCCCTTCGTCTATGGATACCGAAGTGCGTTCATTTTGCCATATTGAGCGGAACCTGCGCTACCACTATCAGCAGTATGCGAGCATGTCCAGAACTAGCGGTTACATGCCAAGAATAGCCGCAGGTTGAAAAGCCGCATTGTTACCTCGGGTTTACACACCCGCTTGTCCTTTTCTTCAGCAGAGACAACGTGCTGAATCGTCATCGTTCATCCCATTGAATCATTCACACGCGGCAAGCCATCATTGTAATTGAGTCTCAGCCCTACTACCGCCTAATTATGTCTCTCTCTGCTCAGACGGTTAATGAGCTGAAAAGCCTCGTTGACAATGCTACCAGCAACTCTCACAGCATCCCGGGCACGACGGTTGTGGTGGTAGACCGCAGTGGGGCGGAACAATTCGCTCACTCGTCAGGAAAGCGCGGAATCTCATCGAGCGAGGAGATGAGTCTTGAAAATGTCTTCTGGATTGCCTCCTGCACAAAGATGGTCACGGGCATCGCGTGCATGCAGTTGGTTGAGAAGGGGGTTCTCAAGCTGGATGACTCTGGCCATCTCGAGAAGCTGTGCCCGGAGCTCGCGGAGATCAAGGTTCTGAACTCGGAGGGAAAACTGGAGGAAAAGAAGAGAGGTATCACGCTTCGCATGCTTCTTACGCACACTGCTGGCTTCGGATACACCTTCTTCGACCCCCGGCTCCGAGACTTCAGTTACCCAGCTGGCATCGATGAGTTTTCTGGTAGTATCCGGGACATGATGCAACCGCTCGTCTTCCAACCTGGAGAGAACTGGGAGTATGGCGTAAGAAATTCAATGCGTCTGATTGCTGAAAGTTTTGGTTCTAACTTGCCTTCAGATCGGGATTGACTGGGCTGGCATCGCTCTCGAGCGTGCGACAAACATGAGTCTCAATGACTACATCCAGAAGAACGTTTGTCAACCACTGGAGTTGAAGAACGTCAATATGATACCCACGCCTTCGATGAAAGCACAGCTTGCATACATGCACTACAAGAACCCCGAAGGCAAGGTTACCGTTAGAGACCACCCTCTTCACCGGTCCCTCATTGCCCAGTCCCCTGAGGAAATCGCGAATACCTTCAACAGTGGTGGAGCTGGGTTGTTTGCAAAGCCTTCAGAATACGCACGTAGGTTTTCCTTAGATCATTCCCTCGATAAAGAAAATTGCGGCTAAGCAACATCAGGCATCCTCACCGTCTTCCTGAACGACGGAACCTGCCCCGTTACCAAAGCGCAGATCTTGAAGAAGGAGACCGTAGACGAGATGTTCAAGAACCAGATCCCCGAGTTCCCCAACTTTGGCAGGTCAGGCATCCCGCCCGCAAAGCCGGAGCTCACAAACCCCATCCCTGAGATTTACCCGGTCCCCTGGAACCCGCCCCAAGGGTGGGGACTGACGTTCATGATCACCGGTGGGCCGACCGGGCGGTCTGACGGGACCGCGTGGTGGGCAGGGCTGCCGAACTTGTTTTGGTGGTGCGACAGAGAGAACGGAGTTGCTGGCATCGTGTGCTCTCAAATCTTGCCGTTCTGTGATGCGTCGGTCATGGGATTATGGGGTCAGCTCGAGATGGGTGTGTACAAGGGGCTCGGCATCCTGAAGGGTTGAGACTTGACGAAGTTGATCCGATCCATTCGTTTTGCATGCTTCTATGAATTTTTCGATGAAGTCTCGTGGGTGGAATAATTTCGTAGGCAGTGATTGGACGTCACGTCCGAGCTGCCCAAGTACTTTTTATCACTTAAGCACAATGAAACTATGATAGCCCTCGGAGCACGCACAACGTGGTTGGCTCAGCCCAGCCGATATACGTAGCAAGTCTATGTTCACCGACATCTCGGTCCTTTAGAACAAGCATCAGCTACAGATATACTGCCACCCAAGCTGACCCCAGCAATTTGGACGAAGTGCCAACCTGGCCTGCCGCTACCAATCTCTGGGGACGCACAGGGTCGGCGAGGAGACAAGCCGTATGCACCCCGCTCCCATATGCAGCTCAAACGCGGGGTTGACATGGTCATCCCTGGGTGCGCGTCGTTTCGGATGGCCGGGCGCTTTAAAAGGTCACGGGGAACCAGCGGGGAGAACGTTGGGGGAAAGCTGTGGGCACTTCGGGCTGACTTTGCTTGCGTCAACTCACGTCCCTCGCGTCCGAATGTCAACGTCGAACGAAAAATCCACAGTTTACCAGAAATCAAGCCAACCGCAGATATGAGAAGACAGAATAGCAGCTGCGACCAGTGCAGGAAGGGGAAACGGGCATGCGATGCCGGTGCCGTCAAGGATCTCCAGCTTTGCCTCGACAATGAGATGCAATGGAACATTGGCAAGTTTCTCGAAGCCTCGTCTGCCTTCTCCCAGCTAACGTCATCGCAAGATTGGCAAGATTTGACGGGACCGTGCTCAAACTGCCAGAAGACCAGAAAGAGTTGCACTTACGACTGGGCTCGCTCGCAGCAGCATCAAATCCGCGAGAGACGACAATCATCAGTCTCCGATAAGCTTCCTTTACCAAGTCGCAAACGGGTCAAGTCCGTTCATGATGCCGTGGTACCGGCAACATCGCAAGGAACAGTCGACGGCTTCCAAGATGTCTTCCCAGGATTGGGCTACAATGAACCAGGTCTCTATTATGAAGCGAGTCAGCCATTGTTCCCCGAACCCATGTTCGGGCCAGGCTCTGAGAACTTTTCGTTGTCACCGACCAACGACACAGCCAGCAACGCCTCCCTAGCCGACGATCTATCACTGGTCTTTCCGGCCTCTTCAGCGACATCGATGCCAAGTTGTATTTCTGATGAGCTACCCGGATTGGACGGGGTTGATGGCATCTCTGTGCACAACCCCTCAATAATTGAGTTCGCTCCCAAAGCGCTGGCTGGAGCCCGAGCGACAGCACGGAAGAGACCATGGCAAGGCAGAAAGTACCCAGACTTCTCACTAGGCGGGGTGTCGGAGTTCTCACCAACTCAGCAAATGATGGTACGCACTAATAACGGGCTAATGACGGAAAACCTCATGAAGCTCTACCACGATGTCTTGGAGGGAGCACTTTCATGCTGGCTAACGGAGCAAAATTGTCCGTATTTACTGCCTGCGAAATCAACGGAGAACCTCAACTTTCAAGTGGGGGAGTCAGTTTCGAATCTTCCAAACAGGATTTACCGAAGAGTCCTCAATCTTGACAAGTCCCTAGACTCTCTCGGAATCAGGCCGCTTACTCCATATGAGGACAGACAAGCCACTAGGGCACTTCACTTCTCAATCATGGCATTCACAGCTCAATGGGCCCAGGGCAGTTGGAGGAGCCAATCACGATACAGGCCATCAAATATTGAGGACGCAGGACTTTGTCTTTCTGGTTTAGGGGAAGACTTTGACACAACGATTCAGCAATCGTTCTGGAATCAAGCACGTAGACACCTTGATGACTGTTCCAGGATCAACTCATTCAAGGTTGCGTTCGCGGAAATAGTGTTTGGACTCACACAACAGCACATGTCTGAGTCAGATGATTTCACGTTTGAAGACTTTGATATAGGCCCGATGGCTTCGTCTTGTGGCGGCAGTGTACCAGAACGGATCAAAATGGTGTTTGAAAAGGATGGAAGTAATATGTATACGGAGAGAGCAGCTCGACGGCTTCACGTGCTCAGAAGACAAGTCGAGACATTCGACCGAAAAGCCACCAAAGAACAACTTTCGAGGCGGATTTCCTGCAAAAGAGCAGACTCTGAGGAGCGCAAGACGATGGAACTGATATTCTGGTTGGCAGTCATGTTCGACACCCTATCCGCAGCCATGACGGAAAGGCCGGTGACTGTGTCAGACGAAGAAAGCAAAGACAATGATGAGATAAGGGACGAACCCGAGGCTGGGCAGCAAAGGAGAGGGACGTCTACCACCGACTGGAACGACCGGTTCATCATCAAGCGACACCAGAAACTCGCACCTTTGAGATGGCCGTGTTCCGAGCAGGCAGTCTCCAGGGAACTTCGAGATGCGGCGCCCGTCAAAGTTCTTCTATTTCGGAAGATTACTCGGCTGCAGACTTTGTCATCCAGAGGTGCGAAGGAAGAAGCAGTTGAAAGCGCGATCCAGGATGCTCTCTCCGTATATCGACACTGGAACATGACATATGGTCCACTGTTCCAGGATTGCGTCCAGTACCATGACTCGCTTCCCTCGACGGTCCAGAGCTGGTATGTGTGTCTGCTAGGCCACTGGCTCTTAGCGGTAATGATTTTGGCCGACACAATCAGTTTGATGGATGAACAAGGCATGAGCATGCCATCCCGCGCGAGACAAAGAGCGGAGACGAACATGGTCGGCAATCTACGAACAACAAGCATCCGAATGGTTTCTGATCTTGCGAGGGCCTCAACACCTCGCGATGACGATCTAGGAAAGCTGCCGGAGTATCACCATGCCGCGAAAGAGGGCGCTTTGCTAACGGAACCTTGGACAATGGTTCTGATGCGGTCTTTCACGATGGCGGGGTTGTCTCTACTCGACGAAGCTTCAAACGGAGGACTACAGAATGATGTCGCTGTTGAAGACTCGCAGAGACGCTGCGATGATTGTGTCAAAGCGCTTTGGTACTTGGGGCGCAAGTCAAGCCTGTCTCTCAAAGTAGCCGCAATCCTAGGTGATGGGCTGGAAAAGTCGAAGCTTCGAGGCCTCAGGTCACACACAGAATTCGCTGGTGCTAGCGAGCAGAGCACAATTAGTCAGGTAGAAGTTTTCTGAGCGCAATCTGGAGGGCAAGATATCCTATTCATTATTGCGAATTTTCTGCATGTAACAAGTTGTCGGGATAGTTGAACATAGGTGATAAGACGGTCAGCGTGCCCGATTGGCTGATCAAAACTTCTAATTGTCATATTCGGACCGGAACTTAGCCAATGATATGCAGCGCATGTCTCATTACAAGCTTGTGATCGCCGTCATTATCGTTCTTTGTGTTCCTTGACCTTCCGCCAAAGAGTCGTCAGCCTCTGGGACGACAAGAGTCCGAGATCCCATCTAAGACTCGTCCACGTGTGAACGTCTTTCTTCCTACGGGGAATAAGACAATTTCCGCGGGATAGACACGGAAACTTCCTGTTTCCCTTTGGGGCTGGCCTTGCGTTGGGGTCGCATGGAAGATCTATTTCCGCTGTCGTCAGGTTTTACCGCATCCGGAAGGGAGGCTGAATCAAATAGGCGAGGGTTCCGGACAAGCTTCACATGCGAATCTGGTTTCTTTGAGTGCATACTCGGATCCGGTCCTGCCAATGCAATGAAGGGTCTCAGGACCATGTTCGACCAGTTTGAAGCAAGTTTGGAAGTTGAAACCTTTAATTTGATGTCGTGATATCTGCAGACTGCAGACTATTCTGAAATTATAATACGTAAAAATACCCCGATTGTACAAGAAGAAAAGGGAGATAATACAATCATGATACCGTAGAACCCATCTCGAAAAAACAATTCGTCAAGTCGTTATTGAGCCCAATCAAACACCCCTTTACCCAACCTTGGTGACCTCGGTCGTGGTTTTACCCTGCATGTATGCCCCGAATATCCTTGTTTCCGGCACCTCAAACAGCTTGTCCGTGTCCGCCGTCGGCGAAGGCTGCGAGTACGAGAAGCTCGTGCCCGGGCAATGCGCCAGTTCCAGATCGAGGTCGTCGTCGCGGGGATATTCTTCGGTCGTGACCTCGACCTTGACTTCATGCGTGACAAAAATTTGCCCGATACCGCTCCTGAGAACGGGCCAGAAGACGGGAAGAGAGGCGCAGATCGCGGCGACATCGATCTCGAGAATGGCGAGGACCATGGGCACCGGGGCGTACCACGTCGGGTCGAGAGTGGGGTAGGTTCCTGCGCGGGAGCGGACGAGGGAGACGAGGCGCCAGGCAGAGAGCATGAGGACGCTTTGAAAAATGTGTCAGCCTTCAAGGATTGTAGACGATGAGAGAATTAGAGCTGTGAAAGAGACTTACACGCTGCCGAGAAGGAAGAGACCGAGAACACCCTTGCGCGACCTCTTATTGGCTTCCTTGTTGAAGTACAGCGGTAGCGGGATAGCGAAAATGATGAAGTCGAGGAGCATGTTGCTCGTCGCGTGGGCCTCATATGTCTTGATCAGATCCTCCGCCACCTGTGTCCCAAAACCCCAGCGCCCTATCGTCGGCTGGCTCCAGTCCCAGTACCCGCGGACCGGGATGCAGGGGACCCAGGCAAGGAACATGAATGCGATGCCCCACATGGACGTGAGGACGATCATGACGATGGTCAGGGTGTAGGACTTGGAACCCTTTTCAAAAGTTCGGAGATATTGGAGGAGGATGGCGATTTTGATGAACGTTGTTGACATTGGAAGGGTTCCATTGCAGATGTAGAAGATCTGGATATGTCATTAACAATAAGCAAGACATGGTAATCGATGGGAGGCGCACCTTGAGGAAGACACTCAAGTCTATTTGCAATTCGGGGAATTTCAACAAATGCTCTCCTAAGCCATGGTCGGTTGCGACGCAGGTGCCGATACTGCCTATTGATATTGATATCTGATGAAGAAGTTAGCGGGTGCTGCGGCCCACTTCATGGTTTGTGAAGCTCACCATCACTAATACCACGAAGAAGTCGTCCCATCCTGCTGCCTTGACAATGAAGATGCGAGTAAACAATCTCATCAGCGCGCATAGCAAAGTGAAGATCTGTGTAAGGAAGCTGTCAGCCACCAGTAATCCCCTAGACATTGAACGCCCGCATCAATCGCGACCTACCAAGAACGATATCACGATGCCAAGCATCACACTTCGATTATTAATTGCAGGCTTCGCATCATGAAGATTGTCGGCTTTCCCAATCAACTCGATAAAAGACGTCATATCGTCGATGCCCCGGTCGAGGGGGAAGAAGCGCGACAAGGAGGGAAATGGCTAATACCACTATTGATGCATATCAAATATCCTCAAGTCCGCTCTTGTTGTTCCTCAGTCGAATCGAATGTCAATCGGTATCGTTGAAAAGGGGGCGGATGAAGTCTTGTAATTGGAATCCAAGACAAGAAACAACAAAAGAAGGAGCACAAGAATAAGTGAACTGCCAGAGAAGAGGGTGTGCGAAGGCCCCGGGCCTTATGGCATCCTGGATCATGGCAACATCCGGACATGGCTAAACAGAACGCAGATCAAGACGTGCCAGCAGACTCCCGGGATTAGCAAAATGATGAAAGCGCGGCCGCCCGGAGGCGTTGGGCTTGGTCGTACAAGCGTCCAGCGAAACGTTTCTCGGCTGGCAAGAAATGATCCACGCCAGGATGGCATTAGCCCTCCAAGGCGTTTGTCTCTCTTCGCTGTCTCTCTTCTGCCCCCCTGGCTCGCTTCTGAGCCTTTGCGCCCCACCAATTTCCCGAATGAGATGGGCAAATTCTCCGGGCTGCAGCAGCGTTTGCATGTATGTCGTATTACAGCGCGTGCAAACAAAACATTGAATTGTTATGAAGTGCCATTGAAGAAACTGGGGAGATTGCTATCAATAGTAATGCCATTCGGCTATCCCGCAATGAAAGGTCCTTCAATTACGAGGCGGGAACGACATGTCCACCACTCTGATGAGTCTCCCTCATATGTCTATCTAGAAACTGCCGCATGGCGAACGGGCGTTCCATTCACGCCGCGGACGCACACGCCATACGAGCTTGCACATCCCGCGTAGAACCCGGAGAGCCGGTTCCCATCCGCTTGCCCCCTGTCCCCTGTTGCCGGGAATGCTGCAAGACCCCTGCTCCATTCTGGCCCTGTGGTTAAAAAAGCGTGGCTTGCCCCAAGACTTTGGTCCGTTGCCCAGAGCTGGAATATCCACTCGACGCATGCGGGGATGGGAATGTGGCGGATGGGCAAAATACGCCGTGTTGGGATTAGGGCAATGGGAGAAAATGCCGTGGTCCTTTGCAAGACGTCCAGTAGAGGGGTCTTGTCTGTCTCCCTCTTCTCTCTTTCTTCGGGCAAAGCGAGCCCCCCACATTACCGAATGAGACATGTTTTCTTGTTCTTCAGCAGCAGCGGTTAGTAGTGCTGAGCTCGCGTTCTGGAAGCTTGCGGGTTGTGGGGTGCTGGTGAAGCTGCTGATCCGGACGCATTCGGACGGCAAGCAGTTGTCGCAAAGGTCTAATGTTGCGAAATTGTGGCTGATATGGAAGGAGATGCTCAGTTCCAGACGAGCAATCTTGACGCATGCGATGGGCCTGGTGCACCTGTTGGCTAGATATGGACCTCGAACGTCATTGTTCGACCTCCCATCATCTCTGGGCAAGCTAACTAACGACCAACTCTTTGCCTGCCCTATCGTCCTTTCCAGACTTTTGCCTTGCCAACCGTTTCGATTGTTTTGCAGCTTTTCTGCCCGCCCGCCCTATTTCTTTGGCCGTACCTCTTTCATATCCCCCTTGCGAGCTTTCCTCTGAAATCCACGCAGCCCATTCCGAAATGCGGCGTTGAATGTGGCGCGAGCATTTCTACATAACTGCGGCCCGCGGCTCCAGAATGATGGCAGGTGTGCTCGCTCGGTGTGTCTAGCACCCTCGCTTACACGCCGGCGGCAGTGATGGACTGCCACGAATACCGGTTGCCATACCGTGACACCCAAGCTTGACGTCTACTTAACCCAGTTCACCCAGGTTCTCGAAACGGACGGTGACAAGACCATGCGGTCGGGTGGCAAGCCACTGTCGTCTGGAACGCAACACCTCAACGCCACGTTATTTCCCTAGGGGCGCGGTTTACGGTCTAACTGCGCGGTAGTCGCATTTGATGTGAGTTGCGAGTTGCGGCATGTAAACATGCCAGGAGACAGCCCAGGCGCTCGGTAAGTGCTTGGGAAACACGTGGCTTGTCAATCATTTTCAGACGATCTCGATCGTGAGGCACTCGTGTCTTGGCTTTGACATGATTTCTTCATTCATAATTTGATCGCGGTCTCGTCTATTCATGCTCATTCCCTTCCCCTTTAACCCAACTGCCGGCCCAAAAACAACGTGCGCGCGTCTATCGTAATTCCCACGCCGTTTGCCATGCCCCTGATTCCGATGCCATTCCAAGCGTCCAAATCAGGAAATCCGCGGAGGCTATCCTCGCGGTTCCTGCCCCTCGCCCAATGAGACAGGAGACTACCGTCTGTGACCGTTCAAAACAACAACAACAAGCTACCCCACCTGCTTGCTTTCCATCTAGCTGGACGCACCGAGCTCCTCCTCAAGCTTGTTCAGCTCGCTCATCAGGCTGTGCACGGCCTTCTTCTGATCCTCGCTGGCGGGGAGGTACGGCCTGCGGGGGTCGAAGAGCTTCTCCTGGCCCGCGAGGCCGGCGCGCGGCGCCGTGAACACGGAGGCGGCGTACTTGATGGTGGCGATGCCGGCCTTGGTGGCCTGCTCCGCGAGCGCGGCCTTCTGGTGCAGCGCCAGCGCCTCGGCGGTCTTGCCCTCGCCGTGCAGCTTGTAGATGTGCGTCGTGACGCGGGGGAAGACGTTGGCGAAGGCGGCGATGCAGCCCGCGCTGCCGACGGTGAGGCCGCCGAGGAGGAAGTCGGACTGGCCGCCGTAGGTGGCGAACTTCTCCGGGGCGAGCTCGGCGGACAGGCGCACGATCTTGGCGACGGCGCCGCAGGTGAGCTTGACGCCGACGATGCTGTCGTACTTCTTGGCGTACTTTGCGATGGTGGCGCTGTCGAGGTCGATGCCGTTGCAGACGATGGGGAAGTTGTAGATGACGATGGGGATGGGCGACTTGGTGGCGACCTCGTCGAAGAAGCGGTCGATGACGGCGGGCGTGGTCTGCTTGCCGAAGTAGGCCGGGGGCAGGACGAGAGCGGAGTTGGCGCCGGCCTCGGCGGCGTCGGAGAGCAGCTCGAGGACCTGCTTGGTGGAGTGCGCGCCGCAGCCGGCCATGATGGGGAAGTCGGGGCCGGTGGCCTTGCGGGCGGTGGCGATGAGCGCCTTGCGCTCTTCGCGGGTGAGGAGGAAGGCCTCTGCGTTGGTGCCGAGGATGACGAGGCCGGCCAGGCCCGTCTTGGAGAGGTAGGAGTAGTACTTGGTCTGCGCCTCGAGGTCGAGCTCGTCCGTCTCGGGGTTGAAGAGGGTCACGGCCGGGGCCCAGACACCGTTGGGAGGCACCTTGGAGGGAGACATTGTGGTGATTTGGGGTTTTGGTTCTTCAATGAGGGGTATCTAGAGGGGCTGTGAAATAAGATGCAGTGTTGCTGACTGACTGACACCTTGAGAGCTGTGAAAATGCCTAAGTATGTTGTGAAAACTGATTGATGCTTGTGATGAGTGAGTGATCAGGAGTCTTTATTATGAACGATTCGGGTTCGATGACCGAGGTTGTGCTCTCCCCAGAATCGGGATCGTATCCGTTGGATGACAAGAGTCAGATAACAGAGGGGTTACTATCGGATATCCGCACCGGGACCAGATCCGACTCCCCCGCCTTTGAGGCCGGTCTCGGCCGTGCATGGACAGGGGTATATCCGGCCGACGCCCGATGCTTTTTCCACGGATATTATTAACACGGGCGGCCCCCGCCCGTAGCGCACCACTCTCATTCGCAACAGCACACACTGAGACGCTGTCACAATGTCACTTGCATGTCTGAAGAAAGTTTCGGGTTCTACAGCGCACTTTCCAGCAATCATGTAACGCATGTAACCCCGAAATTCCCCCGCTAACGGATTTCTGCAACCAACACAGACAGCCCACGCACACCCCAAAAAGTCGACGATAGCTTCAAAAATGAATGCTGGGCCCTGGCCAGGGATCGAACCTGGGACCTCTTCCAAATTAACTGTTGAACGATCAACCCTAAGGAAGAATCATACCGCTAGACCACCAGGGCTGGTGATATCCGCTTGCCGATGATGGCTCGCTTGGATGGCGGGGCGAGAGTGGTGCCGCCATGAACCGATGGGGGGCTCGATGGGTCTGTTTGATGAGGTTGAGCAAGACCATCACGACGCTTCATGAGGCTCTCCCAAGTGGGCGTTTGGATCTTGTCCGACCCCGTGATGAGCCGCTAGAATCGTCAACCGCCGGCCATGAGTTTGCTTGCGAGGCACGAGCTCCTCCTCCCTGTCTCTCACTCCTCCAATGACTCAAGCAGAACGTGTTATACGCGCATATGGCAGGAACAATTCTGAGATGAAGCATGGCATCAGAAACATACTATCCTTCCGGTATCGAACGCTCAGCTGAAATAAGTGCGGCAATAGATGAGAGCAACCTGCTGACAAACATAGGCTCGAACCATACATGCATGACATGAATCAGACCAAAACCGTGTTAGAGCTTCGCGCTCATTTCTATCAGATCCTCAGCTCTCGAAAATCGAATACGGAATGCTGGCAGAAACCGCAAAGTTCGGCATATCGACAATTTCGGCGATTTTCAAGTCCGCTGCGATGCTGCAGAGCATGTAGGCCTCTTCTCTGGTCAAATCTGTCGTTGCAGTGAGGTGCGCGATGAGAGACCTCAACGCCTTCTTACTCGCTTCCAACAGGTCGGAGTCAATACCTAGCACAGCATAAACCGCCGGATCACTCTCGACCTTGCCATGCACCGAGCAGCGAGTGTCGTAGTGCGGACTCGTGACATACGGCATATCCCTTCGGACGTTGAACCGTAGCGTGGCCTTCATCGGTGTCTCAATCGCCGTCCCGCAAACTTCGCCGTCGCCTTGGGCTGCATGGCCATCCCCACAGCTGAACAGAGCCCCGGGAACCTTGACCGGGAGATACAGCTTCGTTCCTTGGGTGATGTGTTTACAGTCGATGTTCCCGCCGGTGTCTAGCGGCGGTATAGTCGAGAACTCGCCGTCTTCCGCTGGCGCGATACCCGCGACGCCCAGGAACGGTCGGAGCGGGATCTTGATGCCCGGCTTGAAAGTGATGAACTTGTCGGAGTTCGACCAGTGGTAGTGCTTCAGCATGAGCGTGTCCGGGAAGTCCGCGGCCAACAGACCAAAGTTGGGCATGATGCCTGTGAAGCCCCAGCCCGCTGTCTCGAGTGAGACGACCTCGACCTCGAGTACATCTCCCGGGTTTGCGCCTTCGATGTATACCGGTCCGAAGATTGGGTCAAACGTCGAGATTGGAATTTCTGAGAGATCTGAAGCTTTTGAGGTGGCTGTCACTTGGGCGCCGGACGAGTCAAGAAGATCGAAAGACACGACCTCGCCGGGGGCCACAGTCAAGGCCGGCGGTGTTGCGTTGGACCATTTCAGGCGGGAGGTCGAGGGACCGATATGGTGTTTTCGCGTCATCTTTCCTCGCAGAACTATGAGGGGAAATGAGAGGTAGGTGAGAAGGCGCACAGAGAAGACGCGATTTTGAATGACTCCGATCAGTTTGAGACGCTGGTAATGAGACCGTCTCGCGGGCGCAGGAGTCCGAAGATGTCGCTTATCGCCCCTAGCGATGCGGGGTATCGCGGTCGTGACGTATCGTCAGTCCAGGACAGGCCCCTGGGTACGTTGCGTCAAAAGTGCCGGTTTGCCGTATTTTTGCCAGTAGGAACAACGGCTCAGATAAAGATAAGAGCGAATTGTTCCTCATGGGCAGTTGAGCAATTAGGTTGTTCCATTTAGCTCAAACCTTTGCCGTCCAAGTCCCTGCACAGCGTTATTCTCCGCATTGGATCGAGCGAACACCGAGCTTATTCCCGTCAGTGTGGTTATGCTTTTGATCTGCCCTCTGTTCGGACAACTCATGCAGGAATGAAGTTTGTAGTCGCATTGATCTAAGATTGGCTTCAATCCTGATAAGATCTTAGTAAATCGATGTTTTGCAGGTTCGTTGCCATGAGACGAGTAAGCCCCAAACTGTGGCTTGTTCAGCCTGTCATGATGTGACTTGAGGGTTTTCATTTGTTGGAGATAGCGGATGCATTTTTGAAAGCCTGTAAGATGCGTGCCCCATTCAACCACAACATGACTGCACCTGTGCACCAATTCCATTTTTATAATAACCTACTTACTTACTAAGATGCACCGAAGGATTGTGTGTGAACATGTTGGCCAGGCCAATCAATCAGGCTCCCGCCCGGCGGAACGGCGCGCAGGCTGAGCACAGGAACAGCTGAAAAGACTGCCCGAATCAACGTGGTTCTAATTTTGGTTCCCTGTAAGAGCCCACTTAGCTGGATGATGTCGCTCTGCAGGACAGAATGCGACGTTCATCTTCGGAAGCCTGGAGCCTTGTCTCACCCAATTGCTTGCTTACTTCTCATGGTCTACCAAGAGCTCATTTTGACACCTACATCAACGCCTTCATCAATCGCTCATTTGATCAATTTCGTAAGTTTGTATCGCCTGCTTGAAGATTATCTTACTGACCATCCTCAATCCAAGGGTCCATGACCGGTCCGATACCTGGCAGCAATGTGGCTCATTGACACTAACACCCTCCGTCTCGTTGGGGTCCAAGGGGATCCACAGGAGGACTACGCGATTCTTTCTCACACCTGGGGCGCGGACGAAGTCACCTTCTCCGCCTATCAAGCCTTGAACGCGGCGACTCAGAATGGATCATTTCCTGCGCTCGAAGACATCGGTGGCCAAATCGGCGTCACAATCACAGCCGGCTACCGCAAGATCAAAAATTCGGCAGACTTGGCCAGGAAGCAGAAACTGAAGTACATATGGGTCGACACCTGCTGCATCGACAAAACAAGCAGCGCTGAGCTCTCGGAGTCCATCAACTCCATGTACCGATGGTACCAGAAGGCCAAAGTCTGCTACGCCTTTCTCGAAGACGTTAAACCAGTGAGCCTGGGCGATCCTTTCGGCAAGAACTCGAGCTTCAGAAAGAGCCGCTGGTTTACCCGTGGTTGGACCCTACAAGAGCTGATAGCTCCTGCGACCGTCCAATTTTACGCCCAGGACTGGTCCTTCATCAACGCGAAGCAAGCCGGAGACGATGCTTTTCGTGGGCTCTTGACCCAAATCACGGGCATCAACGAGTCGCTGCTTGCCGGGAAGACATTGCTCTCGGATGTGAGTGTGGCGAACAGGATGCAATGGGCGGCTCTCAGACAAACAACAAGAATCGAGGACATGGCGTATTGCCTTCTTGGTCTGTTCAACGTCAATATGCCGCTGCTCTACGGCGAGGGCATGCGGGCCTTCACCCGCCTCCAAGAAGAGATTCTGAAAGAAACAGACGACCAGTCAGTCTTCCTTTGGGGCATTCCACCGGACGAGACGTTAGAGGGCGATGCGCTCTACGGACTGCTGGCACCGTCACCTCATGCGTTCTGTCAGCTGGACCTCGATCGGGTCCGCCCTCTCCCGCCATCTGAGGTACAAGAGAGCACGCCCGCGACCGTTACCAGCCAAGGACTTCGAACAAGTCTGCTCCTCTTTCCTGTTGAACCCGAGTCGGACGACTACTACGCGATGCTTGATTGTGTCGCCTCGAAGGCTGATGGGGTGGCTGTTGACTGGAATCCAGGGATTATGGTCAGGAGATTATGGGGCGATCAATTTGCTCGAATCACATCTCTCAAAGGCTCCGTCGTATTGTTTCCCGAGGACAGCTTCGACGAAAAGAAGGGGAAATTCGAAAACGTCTACGTCAGACAGAATCCTTTTTACGCCCTGCCTGAGGTGACGATCAAGTCACGAAGCCGGCGCGGCGTCAATCTGACGCCAGGATATCTAGGTTTCAAGGTGTCCGAGGCATATCCGCCAGATCGATGGGACTCAAGCCTGTCAGTCATCAGACCCAAGGAACCACAATCAGGACGCCCATTCGTTGTACTCCGATTCGCTGCAGATGACCGGAGTCCAATTCCCACGGTTGACGTTGCCATTGGACTCCGTCGCATCCAAAAAAGATGGGAACTTTGCTACGAGAAGCATCCATCTGGCGGCGATCAACTCCAACGGGTATACCAGAAACTTGTCGGAAAGGAAATCGCCACAGACTCGTCAGCATCGAGCTCTCGCGGACTCGGATTTGTCAACATCGCCGTCAAAGCGACGCAACGCAGAGGTCGGCGCTTCATCCAGCTAGAGCTCTGCGGCGCGGTACAACTCGACTCCAAATCCATCCAAAACGCCACCGTCTCAAGAGAGATAAGACGCACCCTCTCGGATGAGATGTCGGAAATCACACGAACATGCTGCGTCCCCCAGAAGGTCGCATACATCCTGCCAAAAGAGACCCGGATGATTGAGGCCGTCAGGACCAAGTCGCCGGACATGAAGCCCTCGCCGGGGTACTACGGTTTGGGCAACATGATCAACGACGTCGAGGTCGACGAGAACAAGCCGTACGCCAACATGATCCGCGCCGTGCGTGCCAAGCGAGAGATGAAGATCAAGTCCCTGGTTTCCAAAGACCGCAGTCTCCTCGAGTGCGAAACGGAGGAGTTTGACCGCTTCAGACCGATACACTGGGCAGCGGGCATTGGCTCGCAATCTGTGATGAAGACGCTGATCAAGCTTGGCGTCGACCAGACCAGTCTGACTGGAAGCGGGCTGATGGCGATTCACGTGGCTGTTTTGAATGGCCATTTCAATCTGGTGGCCTATCTGTTGGAAGAAGAAGCATGCCTCCAGCCGCGAACGACGCCGGATTGTCTGCACAGATTTTTGACCGACAGGCAAGAATCTGTGATGCATGTTCTCGTTTCGCCCGTGTCCCTCGGACTTCACATGCAGCGGATACAGAAGATCATCGAAAACATAAAGGAGGAGATGGGAGGAACACATGCTTTCGCCCATAGAAATTGGCTGGGTGAAACTCCCCTCCATCTGGCTGCCGCAACAGGGGAAGAGTTCCCTCTCAAGCACTTGATGGACATTGCAGGACACCCTGACGCCCACCAAAGAGTAGACAGATTCGGGCGCTCAGTCCTGTTCCACGCAGCATGCGGCGGCAACCGGAATGTGATCAAGTACCTCGCAGAACGTGGAGCGTCCGTCAACCTCAGCGACGATCTCGGCCGAAGCCCCCTCCACGCCGCTGTCACGGTCAATAACCACGACTCCGTCAGTGCTCTCCTAAACTTTCACGCAAACCCAACAAGCATAACCCACAAGTTTGGACTCACGCCGCTGCACTTCGCCTGCCTGTATGGACATTCCGGGGTGATTCGCCGGCTATCGGGCTCAACCATGGACCGCTGGTCAGCCGGCGGTCTGGCCTTCCAGCCTCTCCACCTGGCTGTCGCTAACGGGCACGAGAGCTGCGTCAGTCATCTGCTCGATGCCGGGTGCCAGACTGATAGCTATTGCAACAGCTATCTGAAGCTCGTGCGGTCGAAGAATGGCGTTCAATGGGAAGGGAAGCTAGTCATGTTGGAGACTCCGCTGAAACCGGCCGATCTCGCATTCAACCTCGGCTTCAAAAATCTTGTTTCTATGCTGAAGGGCAAAGAGGTCAAAACCAACGGGGTGAACGGAGATGGGACAAGGCATACAACTTCATCGGTCGAAGTCAACGGAACAGGAAAGTCGAACGTGACTACGGGCCCGCTGTGGGGTCTGCTTGGCCTGGAAATGCTCGACGATTAGGCGTATTGAGGAGTTGGGTTGAGAGTCATCCGGAGAAGGGAGACGGAAGAAAATAATAAGACTGTATAATTTATAGATAGGGTGTATCATCGCGTATGTGTAGCGTTTAATATCTGAATTTGAAGCCTTTGTCGCGATAAAAGCCAACTGAAAGATAACTGAAAAATGGTTGCTTTCATCATTTCATGGTTTCGCCTCAACTGAGAGACAGTCCGCGTATGAGCTGTCAAGTTTTGGAATTCAAATAAGACAAACATCACTCTGTTGATCCTGAGAACCTTTAAATGCGTTTGAACAGCCTAAATTCAATTAACCCAATTAAACTCCTCTAAATGCTTCCATGCAGGTATCATCCCATCCTCACGCCTCGACCGCGCCCCAGGCACCACCGCCAGGCGACTGGATAATCACCCTCTCCCCAGCCCTCAACTTCGTCGTCGCCTTCGCCCCAAGATTAACCACCCTCTCCTCCCCATTTTTCATATCATCCCTCACAATAACCAAATTCACACCCGCCTCTCCATCTCCACCGCCCTCCATTCCATACGGCCGCCTGCTCCGGCGCTCGCTGAGAATGGAGCACTGCACCGGCACCCGGAACTCAATCTCCCTCACCGTGCCGTCGCCGCCGCGGTTGCGGCCCACGCCGCCCGACCCCGCGCGCAGCTGGAACCGCCGCAGCACGCACGGGTACCGCTTCTCAAACACCTCGGGGTCCGTAATGCGCGTGTTCGTCATGTGCGTGTGCACGCCGCTCTGGCCCGCCCACGTCGGCCCCGCGCCCGCGCCGCCGGCGATCGTCTCGTAGTACCCGAACCCGTCCTTGTGCTCGCCCGTGACGGGGTCCTTGCCGCCCGTGCCGAAGGTGAGGTTGTTGCAGCAGCCCTGGGAGGCGGCGGACGCGCGGAACGCCTTTAGGACCACGTCGGTGATGCGCTGCGAGGTGAGCACGTTGCCGCCGACGACGGCGAGCCCCGCGCCCGGGTTGAGGATGCTGCCGTCCGGGATGACGATGTGGATCGGCGCGAGGCAGCCCTGGTTGAGCGGGATCTGCGACGAGATGAGCCCGCGCAGGCAGTAGATGATGGCGGAGTGGGTGATTGCGATCGGGGCGTTGGTGTTGCCGAGGACCTGCGGGCCGGTGCCGGTGAAGTCGAAGGTGGCGGAGCCGTCGGGGGAGACGGTGATCTTGAGGGAGATGGGGGTGCCGTCGTCCATGTAGTCGACGGCGACAAGGGGCTCGGGGCCGAACTTGGCGAGGGTGGACTGCATGAGCTCGCGCACGGCGTGCTCGGCCGTGTGCTGGATGGCGTACATGTAGCGGTGGACGGTAGCGAGACCGTTCTCTGCGATGAGGGCCTTGATGAGGGCGATGCCCTTGGCGTTGGCGGCGATCTGGGCCTTGAGATCCGAGAGGTTGTCTTGCAATCTGCGGGTGCCGGAGCAGCCGTCGTACTGGGCGGGCTCCTCGAGCAGCAGGCGGCGGACTTCGTCTTCGTTGAAGCGGCCCTCGCTGACCAGCTTCGTCGACTCAATGGCGGCGCCCTCTTGCCAGAGAGCGGATGACGTCGGCGGCATGGAGCCGGGGAGGATGCCGCCGATGTCCGCGTGGTGGCCGCGAGAGGCGACGTAGAAGGCAATCTCCTCGCCGTCGAAAACGGGCGTGATGACGGTGATGTCGGGCAGATGGGTTCCTCCGCAGGACGGGTGGTTGGAAACGAGGACGTCACCGTCCTTCAGCTTGCCGTTCCACAGGTTGTGCTGGTAGCGCACGGCGAATTGCATGGAGCCGAGATGCACGGGGACGTGGGGAGCATTGGCGACGAGGCCACCGTCGGGGCTGAAGATGGCGCAAGAGAAATCGAGACGCTCCTTGATATTGGTGGACACGGCCGTCTTTTGCAAGGTGCGACCCATCTGTTCGGCAATGGACATGAAACGATGGCCGAAGACGGTCAGTTGAACGGGGCTGAATTCCTCCTGCTCGCCGTTGGTCTTGGCGACGACCTCCTTGGGCGCGCGGTCGATGACAACGTAGCTGTCGAGGACAGTGGCAGTCGACGCAGGCGTAACGAGAATGGTCTGCGTATTGTCGATAATCAAAGCCGGGCCGGTGATGCGCGCGCCAACAGGAATAGTCTGGAGCTCATAGATCGCAGTGTCGAGGTGGCCGTAGCCCTCGAAGTAGACCTTGTTCGTGCCGCTGGGAGAGGGAGAGGGAGTAGCCGCAGTCGAGCCCTCAACAGCCTTCATCTGCGTAAAGGGGCTCTTCTCAACCTTGGCGCGCGCGGCGCCCGTCGCGCGGATGCGGATATCGTCGACGATGATGGCCTTCTCGGGGAAGTGGAACCCGAAGCCGCGACGGTGCGCGTCCTCGAACTCCGTCTTAAAGTTCCAGTTGGCACCCTTGAGGATCATCAGGGAGCTGCTCGAACCGGCGTATCGCATGTTGAGGTAGGCGTCGTGGGTGATGCGGTCCTCGGCGAAGCCCTGCTTGACGAGCTCGAGGGTCGCTTGGGAGGAGAGGTCCTCGAGTTGCTGCTGGATGCTGGCGGCGGTCTCGTCGGAGTAGGTGATGGCGGAGGGGCGCTGGATCTCGTGCACGACGTCGGCCAAGGACATCCCGTAGGCTGATAGGATGGAGGAGTACTTATGGATGATGATGCGGGAGATTCCCAGAACAGTCGCGACGGAGCACGCATGCTGGCCACCCGCACCACCGAAGCACGCAAGGTGGTGAACACCAGCCTCGTAACCGCGGGCTTCGGTGAGAGCGCGGATAGGACTGGCCATGCCCTCATCGGCAACCTTCAAGAAGCCCAGAGCAACCTCCTCGGGGGAGAGCAGAGACAGGCCAGAGGCCTCGCGATCCTTGTTGATCTGGCTGGTGAGCTCGAGGAACTTGGAAGCAGTGACTTCGCGGTTCAGGGGCTCGTTCTCCTTGGGGCCGAAGACCTTGGGGAAGTACTCGGGCAGGAGTCTGCCGAGGAACAGGTTTGCGTCCGTCACGGTGAGCGGGCCGCCCTTGCGGTAACAGGCCGGGCCGGGGTGAGCAGAAGCGGACTCGGGCCCGACGTTGAAGAGGCCGTTCTTCCATGTCAGAATCGAACCACCTCCGGCAGCCACCGTGTGAATATCGAGCTGCGGCGACTGAATAGCAATGCCGGCCGTCGTCGTCTCGAACACGTGGTCGTAGACACCAGCGTACCGAGAAACATCGGTGGAGGTACCACCCATATCGAAACCAATCACCGGACGGCGCTCCTCATCGTCCCAGGAGGTCTGCGCGTAGCCGACGACACCACCGGCAGGACCAGACAGGATGGCCTTCAGACCGCTGAACTTGCGGTAGTCCACGAGGCCGCCGTCCGACTGCATGAACTCGATACGAGTAGCAGCAGCCGCAAACCCGCCCTTGAAGTTGGCCGAGATCGAGTCGATGTACTGGCGGATGACGGGTGTGAGGTAGGCGTCGGCCACGGCGGACATACCGCGGGGCACAACGTTGATCATGGGCTGGACCTCGGACGACAGCGTCACGGAGAAGCCCATCTCGGCCGCGACGCGGCCCACCAGCAGCTCGTGGTCCGGATACGCGTACGAGTGAATGAAGACGACAGCGATGGAGCGGAAACCCTGCTCGCGGACCTTCTCCAGCTGCGTCTTGATCTCGGCCAGGTCTGGCCTCTTGAGGACTCGGATGGTCTCGCCGGTGATGGCGGTCACCAGCTCATTGTCGTCGGGTGTGGGGGTGGTCTTAACGGAGGCCGGGTCCTCGGTGTAGTCCTCCATGGTGATGCGCTCGTCGACTTCGACGACTTCGTCAAAGAGGACCTCTGGCCTCGTCACCGAGAGATCGAAGATGTTGGGTCTGGACTGGTTTCCGATGGCCAGCAGGTCGCGGAAGCCCTTGGTTGTGATGAGGGCCACGCGCTCTCCTTTCCTCTCGAGAAGGGCGTTTGTGGCTACTGTGGTGCCCATGCGGATGGACTCGACGTGGAAGAGGTCCAGGAGCTGGCCTCTGGGTAGCGTCTCCCCGGTGACCATCTCGAGGATTCTGCGGATGCCCTCGGTGGGAGCATCTTGGTAGTTGGCCGGGTCGACGGAGAGAAGCTTGAGGATGATGTCGTCTCTGCCGGGGATGGCGGCGTGCACATCAGTAAAGGTGCCGCCTCTGTCGATGGAAATGCGGATGCGATGTGACTTGACGGTCATGATGAAGGTCTGGGTTCGACTTTTGTGTAAAGTCGAAAGGGTAGTGATATTGAAGAGAAAAAGGAAATGTGGCAGGGGTATCACGAGCAGTTGAGCCACAGCAACACGAATGAAGATGAGATATGTCAACAACAGAAAAATGATAACTGTTGAGGGTTTATACTTCAAATGGTTCTCACTGTGAGTTTGTCACGATGTGTGAAAGCGCAGCTTAATAATTTGCCGCTGGGATCGGTAAAATGGGGCGTCGGAAGACATCTGCGATCGAGGAGAGGATTGTCCCTGAAACCGGCCTCTCGCGTTGCGCCATCGAGTCTCCCAGACGATTCATGATCGGGAATTCACGCTTCAAAGGCATAGGCACAGCTGCTGGGCTGCCTTCACTCGGCCACAACGGCTTCAAGGCGCCATCGGCCTTTGCACCGGAGGTCGTCGGCGGGGGAAAGACGGCCAAGCTGAGAGTTTGGCTGCAGCGTCTGGCGGAGTGGGTCCCCGATCAGAGAATCTGCGAATGAGAACGGAGGTATTGGCCGATACTTGATAAGGCATGATGGCGAATGATGAAGTGGGATTGCGAGACATGAATTCGAGCGCGAGACAGGCAAACGCCCGACTGTACCCGTCGGAGTGGGTCCCCGACGATATCGGTCTATCGACGGCACCTGATTGGATTTCCGCCAGTGTATGCCTCGGATCATCCCCGGGCCGGACAGCTCCACCGCGGGCAGGGGTCCGGCTGCCGGCTGGTCTGTGCATCGGCAAAAAGACCGACTCCGCGATTGGAGGCGCTTTGGTCATGAAAACATGTCACTCGCTGCCCATCGCCGTCGCATTTCACCGTGCTTTCGGTGTCGTCCTTTGGAGGCAGTGGAGCAATACCCCATAAAGCCCGATCCTCCAGGCTCCATGCTCTCACGAAAGCCATGAAAATGTGCATATCCGTCTGTTCGACGTCTCTCCAACCAAATCCAACCATCATCCGTGGCCCCCAAGTCCGTGATTCCCCCGCGTTGAACCCCAGCCCGTGAAGCATTTCTGTGTGTCAACGACTCCATCTTCAAGAGGCAGCACAGACCCGCCCGCCTGCCTGCATCCAGCATCGCACATGGGGATGCTTCATCCCCACAACTGATATGCCCGAGTGAGAGATCAGACATCACCAATACACACATCGAAATGTCGTCGGCGACCTCTGCATCTCCTTCGCAGGCGGGCGAGAGTAATAACACAAGACCAGTAGCGTAAGCGCTATTCATGTTGCTTCATGTTGCCAAGACGTTTCCCTGATGCGTGTGGTCTAGTTGTCTCAATTGCCGTCAACGACGGTCTTATTGCTCCAAGGAGAAGCCAACTTGTTCACGATGCCGCGATAGCAATCTAATTTGCAGCTATGAAGAGACGCGGAAGATTACTGTCACCGAGGCGTAAGCTTTTCTGTGCCCGAGCCTTTGGACTTATCACTAATTTGCTACAAGGCACTTGAGGGAGCTCGAGTGGAAGGCAAAAGCTTATGATGGTACGTCCAACTCGTAGCGTCCGTGACTGCCACAGAGACTGACGTTTCCGTGCAGAGCTACTTACACGCCAATCACAGAATACTCAAGGCCAAACTATCCCTGGTGCAAAACTCAAAGGCGTCTCGACCGAGGAGAATGACGAGGAATTTGAGGACGCGCATCCTTTGCTAGAGCCTTTCAACCAGTTGAGTGTTCATAAACCATCAACAAGTAATGACAAACCCTACACAACATTCGTTTGACGGTGCTGATGTCCCCCAGGTTTCAAAGGCCCAGGGTCTTCGGACAATTTCCTACGAAGCGTCAGGAAGCTCTCTGGCTTCCATGGTGATGACGGCAGCTTGGACGTAAACCCCAACTTCTACGAGCCGAGCGCGCTACCATCACGGCGGGAGACAGCGAGGACGCGAGTAAGACTACCACCAATCGACATTGCCCGAAGGCTCTTCGCCGCGCAATACACGTACATTGGCACCATCTTCTCATTCACAGACCCAAAAGAGAAGTTTGACCAGCTATTGACCGAAGCATACCGTGGTCCTCCAGACCCGTCGGACAAAGAAGCATGTCTGTCGTACGCCAAAGTCCTCATCATCCTGGCCTTTGGACAGCTTTACTCTGTCAACCAGTGGGTAGATTTCAGGGGGCCACCGGGGTTTGAATACTTCACCCATGCTTTGAACCTCCTCCCGGACACCCATGAGGAGGGCTCCATTCTCTGTGTTGAGACCTTGGCGCTCATTGGCTACTTCATGCAAAACATGAACCGCCGTGATGCTGCGTTTCTGTATATCGGCATGGCCCTCCGCATGGCCATCTCGCTTGGGCTGCATCATGAAGTCGGCTACAGCCCGACGCCCACTACCCTGCAAGGCCAAGATGCGAATCCAGAATCGATCGATCACGACACGAGGGAGCACAGGCGGCGAGTGTGGTGGTCGGTCTACAGCCTAGACCGTATCCTGTCAGTCAAATCCGGCAATCCCATCACCATCCAGGACGAAGACATCGGGGTGGATCTCCCCTCCCGGTTATCCAGGGAAGCAGAATACTGCCCGGCGGTGGTCTTGCGGCACTACACCGAGCTCTCCAGAATCCTCGGCGAGATCCACAACACCATCTACCGCAGGACAAGCAAGACGGCGCCGAAGTCCGGACAACGGCTCATGGCGTCGGTGCAAGGCATCATCCTCGGCCTGTCCAAGTGGAACCAGGACCTGCCAGACGATCTGCGCTTCGACCCGGCCCGCCTCAGCATCAGCCGCGAAAGCGTCAGCACGTTTGCCCATTACTACCAGTGCATCAACATGACTGCGCGGCCGCTGCTATTTCACGTCGTGCAAAAGCGTTTGAAGAGAATCCGGAGCAGCAACGATCCCGGCGAAAAGGAGAGGGACTGGAAGGAGGGCTTGTCGCAGACAACCGTGCGAGTCATCGACATGTGCATCGGGGCCGCCCAGGACACCATCAACATGATGACCGTCGCGGCGCAGAGGGATCTTGTGGGTAAGTAAAGTAACCCCCTTCGACGATGCAGCATGCATGCGGGATAGCGGGCTAACGGAGTAAACATGCAGCAACGTACGGCTACATGGACGGCGAACACGTATTCTCAGCCTCCATCGTCCTCGTCATGGTCTGCGTCGTATTCCCCACCAACGCGTCCAACATGCTCGCCATGAACGCCGGGCTGGACCTCCTCCGCGGCATGGGCGAGCGCGGCAACAGCTACATGGGCGCCCGCTACGAGCTGCTCGCCAACCTGCGCTCGGCGGTCATGTCCGAAGCCAACACCCACCTCGAGCAGCAGCCGCTGGGCGCGTTCCCGACGACCTTCTCGCCCACGGAGTCCCTCATGCCGGCAGGCGTCATCCCGCCGAACGTCGCGATGCTGCCGGTCAACAGCATGAGCGGCGACGGCAACCTCCTGGCGATGCGGTACTCGCTGGGCGGCGGGCAGAACATGGTCGTCGGCGCCGAGCGGGTCACGTTCCCCGTGGTGGACAACAGCGCGCTCGGGGAGCCGTTCTACGACGAGAGCGTGAGCACGGTGATGGACTTTGGGCTCTGGGAGGAGGGCTTCGCGGATCCCGCGATGGCGATGGACGCGAGCTTCGACTTCTCGCAGTGGACGCAGACGGCCGCCGCTGGCATGACTCAGGCAGATGATAGGATGGATGTATGACAAGCAACTCTTATTTTGCAAACTGCTGTCGCTCACCAGGAAAGTTTCGCCTTATCGATGTTATCGCCATGGGTGACCACAAAAGTCTGGCCACTTTTTTTCTGTTTCTGGTGATCGGCATAAGCTGAAGAAAAGCCTGAGGCGGTGACTAGCAAGAAAGGAGTCGAAGCCCGAGACTTCGGACGTCGTGTCCGGGGTGGCTTTTGTTATCCTGACATCATGCCGGGTGGCTGGGATGAGCTTCCTTGATACCGCGCCTAACACCCAAAGAGCTAAGACAAGGAACGCCAACGCTGTGGTTTTCCGCGGCGTACTATGGTATATGTTCCCCCAACGAACCTATGAAGGCAACTCCCAGCGCTCTTTTGAACCCAAATTACTCGCCAATGCAACGGCCACACGAAGGATGATAGGGGAGCCACCCCGAAGGCGGGCGGGTGGAGAAGGCGCTATCAGCGCTATCATTCACTGGTGGGGATGATCTCCCCGCACCGTCAGGGGTGTCGGTGAGGTCCTCCGATCATGGCCTGCTTTCTGGTTCGCAGACGACAGCCTGCCTTGCGTTGCGGCGCGGTTCTGTTCGTCGTCGTTAGGGGAAAGCCAAGAAATGCGGAGAGTAGTTACTAGTTGCCCCCTCACGATGTCACCGTTCGATACCAAGGATCCGTCTACCCGTGCCATGTGGGTTCGGCAACGAGACACATCCCGACGAACTGAAAGCGTTATCCGTCAAGGAGAGAGAGACAGATGCAGGTGTCCCCCGGGAGGGGTGCCGGCATTGGGATAGATAAAGTCGAGTGATGCCCCCGTCACATCGTCCTGCAGCAGGAGATCCAAGAATAAGGAACAAACTTTAATTCGACTCACGTCTTGACGGGCTCACCAACCAACCAGCAAGACCCTGAAGTGAGATCCAACAGTTTCCATTTCCTCGCCATGACGACCATCTCCACGGCCGTCGATGCCTCCGGCGGCATCACGGACTCTACGGAAAAGGGCCTCGGAAGCGACATTGACCGCGTCGACTCCAACAACGGCACCACGGCCATGGAGTCCATCGACCCAGCGGCTGAGCAGAAGCTTCTCCTCAAGCTCGATGCCTTTTTCGTGCCCATCATCATGTAAGATTGCTGTCAAACTCACGAACACAATGACCATTGACTAACAATGGATGAAAAACAGGCTGGTCTACTTGACCTGCTTCCTCGACCGAACCAACATCGGCAACGTCAAAGTCGCCGGCATGCCCGAAGACATCGGCGCCTCAACACAAGAATTCTCCACCGCCATCTCCATCTTCTACGCGACCTACGTCGTCTTCGAGTCCCCTTGGACCATCCTGATGAAGCGCCTCACCCCCCGCGTCCTGCTCACCGGCCTCTGCGTCGTCTGGTCCATCACCACCATCTTCTCGGGCTTCATCACCGGCATCGCGGGGCTGTACGTCGTGCGCCTCATCCTCGGCGCCTGCGAGGCCGGCCTCTTCCCCACGCTGAACCTCTACCTCACCATGGTGTACAAGCGCGAGGAGCAGGCCAAGCGCGTGTCGTACTTGTTCGTCTGCACCGCCATCGCCGGCGCCTTCGGAGGCCTGCTCGCGTACTCGATTCTGAAGATGGACGGCATCGCGGGCCGCGCCGGGTGGAGATGGGTCTTCATTATCGAGGGCATCTTCAGCATCATCATCGCGCCCATCATCTGGTTCGGTCTGCCGAATGATCCTGGCAACGCGTACTTTCTCACCGCTGAGGAGAAGCGCATGATGAAGGTCCGCGCGGCGCAGCGCGTGCAGTACATGGGCAGCGAGGAGTTCAGCTGGGACGAGGTCAAGATTGCCTTGAAGGACCCGAAGCTGTACATCAGGTATGTCCACTGCACACATTCCCATCTCCCCTCACCGCATCATATCATGGCGCAATGCTAACACCATCTACCACAAACAGCGGCCTCATCCAATTCTGCCAAGACATTCTCCTCTACGGCTTCAGTACCTTCCTCCCCTCCATCATCGTCAGCATGGGCTACACCAGCATCGAGGCCCAGTACCTCAGCATCCCCGTCTACATCTTCGGCGGCATCGCCTTCCTCTGCTTCGCCTTCGTCTCCGACCGCCTGTGCCTGCGCGGGCCCCTCGTCCTGCTGGCCAACGTCCCCGGCATCCTCGGCTACATCCTCATCATCTGCCCGACCCCCAACGGCGTCAAGTTCTTCGGCACCTTCCTGTGCGCCGTGGCTGTCTACAACGGTCCTGGGCTGAACCTGACGTGGCTCAACGTCAACATCGCGCCGCACTACCGCAGGGCCACGGCGATCGGCATGCAGCAGTCCATCGGCAACACGGCGGGCATCGTCGCGGGACAGATCTACCGTACCTCGCCGTATTTGCTGGGTAACGCGTTCTCTGTCGGTGCGTTGGGTGTTTCGCAGCTGTTGATCATTGCGAAGTGGCTGTATATCAGGCGGTGCAATGAGATGAAGAGGAAGATTGCGAGTGGTGAAATGGAGGATACGAGGAAGGTTAAGACTGGCGATTGGGAGCTGGATTTCCGGTATCATTTGTGAAGGGGTTTTGATATACCAGGAATGGTTTCGTACACTACAAGATACGGAGCAACTTGATGTAAGGCTTCGTGCTTTCTAATCAGCAAAATGAAATCGTTTGACTTGACACGTGCGCTATGATTCGGAACAATTGATGATGCTGAGCTCGTTCACCTTGAAGTTGGGGTTAAACCCCAAATTCGAAGAGTCGAGATGCAAGTCTTTCTTGGGTCACCTCGCCCAAGTCCATCAGGATTTAGGAAACACTGTGGATCACGACCTCAGTCTGAGTATATTGCTAGACGGAACACATTGAGATAAATAAGCTCAAGTAAATCACAAACAGGAATCTCATTTACACATTTATACCGTCTGGAGCGTAGTCTACTCGACCACCGGTGGCTGTTCCAGTGGCTTCCTCCCATAAACGCCATAGCTAAGAGAAATTAGTAATAGTCAGAGAGACCTCACCAACATTACAGGTAGTAGTAACTCACACGTTCCAGTAGGCATGGATGTTACGATTCTTGAAGTCATTCCTGACCCCAGCACAGAACGCGAGCACCTCCTCGCGCGTCCACCCGAGCACGCGGGTGTACAGAGCCAAGCACGAAGGCTCTATCCCCGCCATGCACGCCTCCCTCACCCACTCTCCCCGGTGGTACAGCTTTCTGTCCTTGGTCCACGGGGAAACCGGCCACACCTCCTTCACCTCGACCACGTCAACAAACCCCGCGTCCTGCAGCATTCGCTTGAACTGAGAGGGCGCTTCGATAGACCGACCCATCTTCTGAACCGCTTCGATCAGGAGAGAAGACCACTCGGACATTGATGTGCCTTTCAAAGTGTCGTCGTCGCTGAGGATGGGGAATGCGTTATCCTGCAGCTCAATGTAACCGCCGGGTTCGAGTTTGCTTATGTCTCAATCAGTACTTGTCCACACTGCGTTAAACCAAGCATCAGCCACGCACTCGTAAGCCTTTCGAAGGAGCTTCTCCCAGCTCTCGAAGCATGAGTTGCCGTGTCGGATGAAGATGAAATCAAACGGCTGCGACCACGTCCAGTCCTTGTCTACGTCGTCGACCTCAAACCGGCAATTGGGGGGCGTACTGTTCGAGCCTGTCATTTTTGGCTCATTCAAACTAAGTCTTTGGCCGACTTACCTCGAAGGTTGGATGGGACTCAGATCAACGCCAATGACCTAGAGCGGTAATGCTATTCAACGCCTCTTTCATGGCATCAAATATGTGAAAGATTTGACCTACCTCAGCTTCGGGGTGCTCGTCCGCTGCGTGGTTGTTAGCCTGTATGTGAACTTGGAGGTAAGTCCCGATGAATCCACTTACCGTACTCAAGAGCCCAGATACCGGTTCCGGTTCCTACATCCAGAACCCGTTTGGCACCTTTTGACTTGGGGGACAGGCAGAATTGGCCATCCCAGGTCACCATCCACAGGTGGTGCTGCAAATCTAGATCAGGTCAATATAGGCGAGTAGCAAAGTCGACACAATTGAGATTACCCAAGCGATCTTGCTCCGCCTACGGGTTGTCAGAATGGTCAGGCCACATGCCGATAGATGTATCGGGGTTGGAGAAGTACCTCGTCGTTCGGAAGAACGTATGCTATGTATTTTTCAGTCAAGAACAATCCAAGTCGGAAGTCGTAGGGGACTCACTCCCGTCACTCATGCTGTGATATGTGCGTCCATTTTCCTCTCGGTACTGCAGGATGCTGGATCTCAGAGAAGCAGTCGAGGATGTGCCGTCCGACTGCGTCGAACACGTTAGAATCTCTACAAGAGATACAGCATAGTAGCATTGCCAACCACGGCTAGAACGGACGATCCATCGGAAAACTGGTCATCGTCGCCAAGAGCCTCAAGCGCTTGCGGAGCCGCCTGCGTCGGCTCCGGCTCCGGCTCGTGAGCTGGAGTTTCAGTCGTGTCAGGCTGCGCGTTCGACTGGGTGGCGTTCTGGCTGTGTGCGCCTGCGGCTTCTTCGGGCTGGACAGCCTGCCGACTTGTCAGTTCATCATCGCGCCTTGAGCTGTTCTGCCCCATAGTCGGTGATACTTACAGCGCTGGTCGTCAACAAATCACGGACGTCCATGTTGCTTGCCGTTTCAATCAAAGTAAATCTTCGCGACAGTCGAGATGGTAAAGGCGGAGAGGTGTCCTGATGCTTCAATCTGAGCTCGCGTTCCCCCTCTCGCCATACATTCATTCCCCCGCTCCAACAGCCCCCTCGGTTGGTTTGTGGGATTGGCTGTTTATCACCCAACGCCGCATCTGGTTGGACTGCGCCGCATACACGCAGATGCAGTGTCTCGGCGCTCCCGATCATCCCTATTGGAGGATTGGCTGATAAGAATACATCGGTTCAAACCGGCTGAAAGCCGTTGGACTAACCCATGGTCGAGTAGACTACGACGGCCCCGAGAGAACCAACCACTGATCCTTGACCTTATGTTCGTTTTACTTGGCCATTTTGTTCTTGCTGTTCTGCTACAGTTGATCACATATTAATATTTTCTACCGCACCCAGCCGAGACAAACACGGCTAATATTGGTTCGAGTTGAGGGCTCGCGACCGCAGATCAGGCGCGCGGCGCGCAGAATCTCCAAGCCACATCTCTCTGCTGTAATAAGATACTAGTCCAACTAATCGCGCAGTGCATCCTGTTTACAGGGTAAACTTGATGTCATCTGCTTCAGGTCTGCATCAAAAAGTCGAAATCCGAAATCACTCTGTGGGCCGCTCGATTGCTAGGGTCGTTGAACTCAGTTGACGTCAAAGGTCCGAAACACTTCTAAGCACAGTATCAATCAAGTTCAATTCATCAGTCGTATTCGACAGTCAACGTGGAAAGTGAAGGTTTGAAGCACGCGTTGCACAAAATTGTCTTCAGGGAGGACCTTGATTCTGACTATCATTGCCGCCAATAGCACCTCGAGCAAGGGCCCTAAGTTTGTCTTCTTTTCTTGTGCAATGTTTATATGTCGCCATTTGCGGGCCCCCGCGGTCACTTCATACTCGTGCTTCATTATCTCAAATCCACTCGAGGAGGATGCTGTCCCAGAGGAAACCTCTCCACTGGGTATACCGCGTGGCGCTGAACCCAACCGTGTTCTTTCCCGCCTTCAGAACGTCAGTATCGATCTTATACTGGAAGAACCTCCACTCTCCGCTGATCTTTCCAGAGCGGTACAGCGCAGGATCACTCGTCAGGACATCCTTGCTCAACGAGCCGTAGACCTGCCCATTAACATCGATATCAAGCGCCGCGCTCTGCGAGTAGCCAGCCAACGACACACTCAGAAGCGCAGTCCTGTTAGCGGCAACATCGCCGGCAGGGAGATCAAACTCGATCGTCCACTTCCCGACGGCAGACGACGCAAAGTACCAATCCGAGTCTTGGGACTGACCGACGACGAATGTCAGGTTCGCAGGGCTGTCGGCTGCCACGCCATGCTGGTACGGCACACCGCCGTTCTTGAACCCCGTCGCCTTCTTGTCGAACTCGCCGACCTGGAAGATGCGCTTGCTGCTGGGAACCTTCCACGAGAGCTGGCCGAGGTTCGCCGTCTTGTCCTTCGAGACGGTCACGGGCGCGGTGAAGTTGGTGTACACGTCGGCGAGCTTGCCGCCGTTGGACCAGGCGTAGACGGCGTACGAGCCGGTGCGGACGTTGTCGAAGGTAAAGCGGCCCTTGTCGTTGGTATACGTCGTGTAGTAGTAGTTTGTGCCTTGGATGGAGGGGCGGATCGTGGTGTCAGAGTCGCCAAGGTAGACGGCCGCGTTGGAGGCAGGGCGGCCGTCAGACAGTGTGAGAGTTCCTTCAATCCCGCCGCGGGAATGGTAGGCGGAGTCCTTGAACCACGTGTACGGGACGTGCTTGACCTCTTCCTTGTGCTTTTGCGCGGCGTCCGCAACGTCGCCGTTGTTCTTCTACTGTGTCAGCAGTGCAAGAGTTAATCCATACGTTCGGGAAGTCTCACCAGGTACCAGAGCCAAGGGCCCCAGACCTTGCCCACCGGCTGAGCGACAGTCTGTCCAACACGAAAGTGCGAAGTGTCCTGAACAACATTGAGCTGGACAGAGTCTCCAGTCTTTGACTCTCTGTGGATCTGCCGCAATGTCAGAACATACGATTTTCACACGGCAGATCGACATCGCACTCACCGTCAGAGTCTGACTCAAATGGTCGCTGTTGTAGTACTCGGTCGTCGGGTGGATGTACCACGACCCGGCCTCCGAGCCGTAGATGCCATAAAAGTCGCGATCCCTCACAGCGTTCGACCAATCGTATTTGGTGATGAAGGACCCATCAGCCAACTGCCAGGTCTCATCCTGAACCTTGGTCGCGTTTGCGTACAGCGAAAAGTCGGGCAGGGGCTCATCCTTGAGATGCGTGCGACCGCTCGGAAAGTACTCCGGCGCCAGTCTCCACAAAGTCCGGAGGATACTGATGTCGGGCAGGGCCCGGTTCACAAAGTACTGATACGCGCCGCTCAGGTCGTCGAAGATGACCCAGTGGAAGTCGCCCGCAGCGGCGGAGAAGCTGACGTCAATGTAGTTTGTGCCTCGGGATGCGATTGTGGCATTGGTGAACTGGAGATTGTTTTCGCCATCTAGCAATATGTCAGATATTAAAAGCCCCAAATTGCGATGGGTCCGGGGAGGGGAGGGGGTGATATCTAATGTTATCGGGGAGGGAAGGGAAGCCGTCAAATCGTACCGTAGCCGACGTAGTGGCCGACGGCCGAGCCCACCAGATCGGCGCCCGGGACGCCGGTCCAGTAAAGCTTGGTCGCGTACAGCGAGCCCTGCGTCAGATTCCAGAGATCATTTCCAATGACCCAGGTTGAGTCATTAATCTGCTCAAGGAAGGGCCCCTTGCCGGCGCTGACGACGGAGGCGGTCAGCGCCCAGACGGAAAGTCGTGAGAAGCGCATGTTGTTGGGCGCAGAAGACGAATTCCAGCGAGGCGCTTGAGCTTGAAGCTGTCTTGTCTACGAGGGGTGACGACGCGAAGCTTGTCCAAACTCTAAGAACACCACCATACTGAAAGCGCGAACGTCGAATTTTATATCACTGGCGTCAAACTCTGATCGAACACCGTCGATAGAAGCTTTCGCTTCTTCGGCAGGAGCCGATAGCGACGTGCGGGAGTTGTGTCGTCAATGGGGTCGCGGTGGAGAGGCGATATTGATTGGCACATTGAAGCCTGTCAGTTCGTGATAAGTCGCAATAGCCATTTCGCACTGTAATATCACATGGTAGGCATGTGTATGAACACAGTGTGAAAGCTTCTTCAGATGGAAAAGAGCTTCTGCAAACGACGTTGTCCTCCGTGGTCCCCTTGTTCGTTTCTTGGTATTAGGCTATGACGGCATTCAGCAAACAGCTGTGGTTGGTGGCGCTTCTTTTCACCGTTGTATTCTACGCCATCGATGCAGGTCTTGCACCATCGCTGTGTCCACATTTTCGGCACCCTAACCGAAAATCACTTCGTGATAATGATAACGGTGGACTGCTATGTTGATAAGACTGATATGCAGTTTTTTCCCTCTTCTGTTTCTTAATAACTTTGAGCTCGATTGCACGTTTTCATCACAGCACACCGATTCAGAATGCTTTCTATCTCATATGTATGCTCGCACCCTGAGAAGAATGCAAGGGCTGGTCAATTGCAACGAATGGTCGTTCTGAGTCATTTTGGTTCGGCTTGTGATGCAAGGTTTAGATGTCTCATTAGGCGTAAGTGTTGACGGCTTCAATCCAATGATGCTGGCGTCTTACATATGAGCTGAGCTGAAACTTCTGCCACATTTTGTCGGCGCATGTGTTCCATGTAGAAGTGAGCACGGCGACTAGCCGAAGTTTTCTCTCCTGTCCTTCCGGTGAGGCGTTTAGGAAACATTTCCGGGCCCGGCCTCGGGATGTGGAGGTGGATCGTGGCTGATTGTCCGGAGGCCGCAACGCTAGGATTGCCCCGGGATATCCGCAAGAGCGAGGCGGTTCGGCTTTTCAAGATTCTCGAAACTGCGCTACTGAGAGAGCTTGCGATGTTCAATAATTTGGCGTGACTGGGCGCAAGCCGTGTGGGACGCATGCTTTCAAAGTACTGGCATTTCAACATAGCCTATGGATTCCTAGTTGTACATTTGGTCGTCGCATCAGTGCATAGATCTGGCTATCGAACCAGAAGGCCAAGAAGCAAATGCAAAAAAACTTTTTGAAGTCTAGTAGTTTGCTGATTTATGGACTTTGGCTTTGAGCAGTAGAGCCTGTGCTCTTTTGACGTCGTCTCATCATCGTAGAGGTAACAAGGCTTAATAATGCTTCCCTTAATCGAAATGGAGTTAGCCTGAGTTCCTGGCCATTTCAAGTTTTGTATCAAGTTTTGTAGAAAGATTGAACATCTATACGATAATCCATATACAATTTTCAGGGGCGAAATGAAACTGAAGCCATCATGTCTTCCATGCGACGTTCGTCAAAATACCAAAGCTAGGAACAATCGTCAATTCACGGAACCCAACTTTTATCCAGCCAACCCTCATCAAACGGAACTGTAAGTGATTTCGAATTAATGGTGTCTCTGCTGCTTTTATCTAAACTGATAGAGCGACTTTATGTCTACTAGTGTTCAGCTTGCCTTGTCTACCAGTTTTTTCACCACCACCGGATTGAGGTATAACCGATTCCCTGTAAGACCCTGGGCGTTATTTCACCCGCTCTTCCTCAATCTTTTGCCACATCAAAGTACAATATTGCCTATAGATTGATCTCTTGTTAGCACATTCTCATCCAGACGTCCAATTATCGTCGCGACACACTCTCGGGGTCCCTGGACTAAGTGCTGCGTCACGCTAGTGAACAGCCTTGATGCTTCTTTCAGAAGCCAGTCAGGTGAAGCATCCAGGTTCATGGACATGAGCTAATCAGGCGTTTCGAATTTCAGCTCTTCCAATGTTTGGGATCGCGAAACAATAAAAGAGACCAGAGATCAACCCTATCCACTCGAGCAACCGCTCTGGTGATCCTTCCAGCGCGAGATTTAGGGGTTTTATTGATCAAAGAACAGATCCAGTCACAGTGTAGACAGAGCGAACACCATAGCTGCCTCTCAAGTAGCAATAGTAGTGTTCAGCGTCTTACGTCGCAGCATTTGCAGTGCTTCCCTTTGCAATATCCTCCGTATCATAGCTTCTTAGCCTTTCTCCAAGTACTCATGTCTAGACGGGATGCACAAATTCTTAGAAACATGAAGGTTTTTGTAATCTGTAATGACGACGAGATCTCAAGAGGGTACCGTGATGTCGATGACAAATCACTGTTGCGCGACAGCCTACGGAACCACCGGATAATGATGTCGATTTCGAACAGAATCCTATTCCTCACAGCGCCAGGATCTTCAATCAGGTGGATGTTTGCCACGCTATCAGTGTTTTGTGGCTTCCTCACATATGGTGTCTGAAGGACAGTAGGACGAAATCTTTCACGTATTCGTCGCACTCACAGTATAATCACCGTAAGAAATGACATGATGTTTCCTAGTCGGCCCTCAGGATTGAGGTACAGAGTTTTACAACCTACTCTCCATTCTGACCTCATTTTTGGCCACCGAAACCTGTGATAGGGGCGCCTGCAACACAACAGAGGTTTCCCGAGACCAAAGTCCAGGCCAAATTTCAAGTGAGGACAAGCATCGACGTCCAAAGACCGGAGACTCATCTCGTCGGATGAACCCGCTCACAACGGTCTGACTTTGCTTCGGACAGCTGGCCGGCAGTACCCGTACACTTGCTGAATCGTGAGTGGCGACATTGCAGAGAGTCAGAATACTCGATTCATGAACACACGAGACCTCTCACAGCACTCAAGAATGTCGGTGAAAGCTGATGAATACGACATCTAGATGACGGCCCATCTATTGAGATGGCATCGTGGGCCAAGACAAAGAGCATACTTGATTGCGAGCTCAGGCGAACACCCCTTTTATTCCATCAACCTACGCTGTTTTTAATTTGGAAACATTGCATCGCTCCAGTTATCTTTCAACGCCGCCTGCGAGTCCACCAAAAGACGCAGTGCAGCCAAACGCCATTGGGGGCCGAACCGTTCCTGCAGATGACGATCAGCATTCGTGACATGCCGTCAGCAGGCACCTTCTCCAGACTCCTGGATCCCAACCAACCCGTAACGTCCCCAGTTTTCCCGCTGCGGGCTCACCCTAATTGCTCTAATCTTATCGCGGCGCGACAGACTTTCGGCTTGCATCCGGCTCTCTAACATGCTTCGGAAAGCTGCGTCTCGAGGTCCTTACAATTTTTAAGGTGTGCTATTGTTGCAAGGTCCTGAGATATTTGGGGGACGTTACGTGGCAAGTGGGGTTCTGGGCAGAATGTTTTCCGTGATGTCCTGTAAAATCGCCATGATGGTCGGTTTTCTGCTCACCATGCGGTTTAGTTGACCGCAGTCTGGATGCATCTAAAGGCCTTCCGAGATGTCAGTTACTATCGTCGACCGAGGTCTTACGCGTCTTTACAGAAGCTAACCCAAGTTCTACCGGCTATTATTCAAAGTTGTTTGCATTAAATGGCTACTTTCTTCTTTAGCCTCAAAGACGGCTCAGCTGTCTCACGAACGAACTAGACATTGCGGTGAGCGCCTCGTTAATGCATACTCGGCCGGTGGAAGGAGTTTGAATCCGAAAGACAATATATTGGCGGGGAATGCTTTTCCGCATATTAAATGCGGGTGAGTTGAAGTGGACTGCTGCTTGCTAATGAGGGACCTGCAACCCCGAGCAAACAAAATGTGCAATATCTAAAGTTGCCAAGTCCGAGTTTTCCAGAGTCTTGGCAAATTCCATTCGAACTTTGACAGAGTTTACGGCATGAATCAAGCAATGCTCGCCTGCCACGCGGGTAATGTGACATCAGGTACACATACCGCCGGGTCTGGCCATCAATGTACAACGAGGACGACCTCCTGTAAGCTCTTCCCTCTCGTGTTGATTTTGTTCAGGGGGAAATCATGTTCCTGGTTGCATTGTTTCGGGACCCGCAGAAGCGCCACAGAAGTCTCTCTCTTCGTATCCAGTTAGGGGAAGCGAGCCAACGAAATGCGGCTGAGTGCTTATCCCGGGTCCGCCAACAATGTTGCACTCCAGCACAAAATCGCACACGTTACCGCGCCGCCGACCGCGGGTTCCTCCCTGCGTCGGTCGGGGCAAGCCGAATGGAGCGTAGCTTCAGACGAAAAAAAATCCCCACGATTCCTGACCCTTGCCTTTCGGGAGGTTTATGAATAGTGTCATGCGTGACTGTCAACTGCCGTGGTGGCGCTACCAGCTGTCTCTCTCTTTCTCCGGCCGCCCCATCGTGTGTTCTGCTTTGAGTGACGGGCATGGGGGACAGAAGGCCAGACTGGGAATCCGAAAGCCTCGCTCGCTCGGTCGCGTCGTACGTTGCCTGGACTGATTTTGATGATTTTGATTCGGGTGGTGGGGGCCTGTCTCCGCTTACGGGATGTCAGGGGTTGGGGTTTAAACACGGCTGAAATGTGACACTGGAGCCTCAAAAGAGGCATCGTGGGAAGTTTTGACGTTTCTGAGAGGCTCAGTATGCTTGCGGATGGGCCCGCGTTAAAGGAACGGGTGTTCTTGGCAGTATTAACACAACACAGCACATTCTCCGTTATTGCGTCGATCGGCTGCGGATTGATTGCGTCTGTGCCAGCAACCGCCTTGACCACCCCCTTGAGGAGCAGGGGTCCGGCATGGAACCCCAGCGATTGTTTCCTGATCGAGTAACTGTTGGCTGCTCCATTGGATTTTACGTGTGGAGCGGCGAACCCCCTCATATATCCAAATCCATGGTCGTTTACGCGCCGCTGTGAGCCAGGGGCCGGAGCTACGCGGCCACTGCAGCGCAGCAACACGGGCGACATGGGCAAACATGGGCAATTTTGGGGTCATCATGGTTGTGACTATCGAGACAATGAGGAATGATGAATGATCCCAAAATCCGAAAGACCCAGTTTTGGGCCAACGGCTCAGTGGTATAATATCTCGCGTCTTCTTGCCGCTTGCTGATCATCCTTCTTGGTCTTTCATTCTCCAGTCACTCATTTTCCATTCGTTCAGCCCTATTCAGTCTTTTTTTCCAACTACCAAGATGTTTGCCAAGTCCTTCCTTATCGCCGCTGCGGCCATCGCCCAGCAAGCCGCCGCCGTCTCTGTCTCTGGCACCCCTGAGGGTTTCGCCGCCGACGTGACCGGAGGAGGCTCTGCCACCGCCGTCACCCCCACCACCAACGACGAGCTGGTCTCGTACCTCGGCGACTCCACGGCCCGCGTCATCGTCCTCACCAAGACGTTCGACTTCACCGACGCCGACGGCACCGCCACCGAGACCGGCTGCGCCCCCTGGGGCACCGGATCCGCCTGCCAGGTCGCCATCAACAAGGACGACTGGTGCACCAACTACCAGAGCTCTGCGCCCTCCGTCTCTGTCTCCTACAACAAGGCTGGCCTGAACCCTATCAAGGTCGGCTCCAACAAGTCAATCATCGGTAGCGGTTCTTCCGGTGTTATTGTCGGCAAGGGTCTCCGCCTCGCCGGCTCCAAGAACGTCATCATCCAGAACATCAAGGTTGAGAACATCAACCCCAAGTACGTCTGGGGAGGTGACGCCATCACCCTCGACTCTACCGACCTTGTCTGGATCGACCACGTCACCGTAAGTTTGTTCTGAAGTCCGTCTCACCAAATCCAAACTAACTCTCCCCCCCTAGACCTCCAAGATCGGCCGTCAGCACCTCGTCCTCGGCACCTCCGCATCCGGCCGCGTCTCCGTCACCAACAACGAGTTCGATGGCAAGTCCGACTACTCCGCCACCTGCGACGGCCAGCACTACTGGAACGCCTACTTCGCCGGCAGCAGCGACACCATCACCCTCAAGGGCAACTACTTCCACGACTTCAGCGGCCGCGCCCCCAAGGTCAACGGCAACTCCTTCGTCCACGCCGTCAACAACGTCTTCGAGACCTCCACCGGCCACGCCTTTGAGGTCACCTCCGGCGGCTACGTCCTGCTCGAGGGTAACGTCTTCAAGAACGTCGCCGCCCCCATCGAGTCCGGCGGCGACGGCGCCAACCTCGCCATCACCTCCGACAACGCCTCCACCTGCTCCTCCAAGCTCGGCCGCTCCTGCCAGGCCAACAGCTTCTCCAGCTCCGGCTCCTACGCCGGCACCGACAGCTCCGTCCTCAACAAGTTCGGCAGCGCCGACATCCCCGACGCCGTTGCTGCTTCTTCCGTCAGCAGCTCCTCTGCCGGCTACGGCAAGCTCTAAGCTGTTTCTCTTTTCCGCAGCAGTAGCTCGCCGGCCACTCTTACTACCCGGCCGTCGCTTTCAGACGCGCCCTTCTCGAGCATTCGGGCACCCCAAGGTTGACCTTGGGTTTGGTAGTGTGGGGCGGTTCTTCTATTCCGTAAATACCTTTTTAGCTTCTTCACAACATGTATAAACAGTGTGTGTACATGTACATATAAATGCAAACAATCTTCCTGGAAACTATCATCGCGAGCCTCCTTCATCAAGTGACGTTGAATTGACTTTCCGCCCCGATCGCCGTTGATTAAAAGGTTTCTCGCGCCATGTGCCGGATTGCCGGTGTTGGTCGCTGGAACGTCAGTGCTCACCTCCCACCCGTACCGCCCACCCGCACGCACGGCATGTCTCCGAAACCCTACTTACCTTAAATCATGCATCCCATGTCGATACGCCGCAGTGGGCGGTTGTGGGCGCAATGCGACTTACACTCAGGTAGTTCAGTGGCTTGTGCGCGAATTCAATTTGACACGGCATTGCGACGCAGTTTTCCGCACTATTGCGTAGTCTGGTGTGCGTATTTTTATCCACCCGAATCACGGCAACTTGAGATCTTCACAGTATGGTGGGTACGCGCTGCAAATCCGGGTAATGTGATCGGCTTTACTCCAAGAACTGATCGCCGTTCGCAGATCGCAACTCTTTTTCTTCAAGTGGCCCACCTCACCTGAAGCTTGTCACGACTTGGCAGAAAATCTTCAACCTTCCCGCGATCTTCAGTCAATCAAGCCGTCACGACATGTGCATGCGAGTAATGACAAGGATTTCTCCACAGGTAGATTATCTACCATACTTAGTGCTTTCCTGAGGATTTTTTTGGGCAGATTTTACTGGTTTACGTTGGTCTTAGTATCGAGTGCAATTCCCACCAAGACTGACTCGATATGGTGGTACTGTGTACCAAGCAAAACAAGAGAGCCAGCAATTTATCAATTGAGAGTTTCTTTTTTTCCCCTGACACAGTGAGACGGGTATGATTCTCAGCATATCATGTAGTGAAGAGTTTGGGACGACTTCTTCAAAAGCCTTCTTATATTCTACCAAGTTGTGTTGTCTCTGCATCTCTTTAAAGCTCAAGAAAACGTCAAAGGCGTCGCCTACCAACCTATGAATATTTGCTAATTCGTCGGGATGCTGTACCGCGCGAATGTAGGGGTTTGTAAATTGTAACAGGTTGTCGGAATAAAACAGGGTTCAGCCTCAAAGCGTGACGGAAGACATCGAGCTTCCATTATCGGACCCTAAGGTTCACAGCTGCCGCAGGCTTCTCAGGCGGGCCGCGGACGAATGTGATCTGGTTTCAGTTATCTTATTGGTTCGCATAACCTCGTATTTACAAGAATTCAAAGAGCCCGTCTGTGGCGCTCGTACCCATCCAGCTAGCAGGCATGAAACCTATATCTTAGCACACCTCGCAGGTGTAGCTGATCTGATAGCAAGTGTCACCACACGTAGTGTTGAAATCTATTGAAGTACCATCTGGGACAGAGGCCGTCTGGTATGAATACTGAACAGCATAATTGTTGTTCAAGTTTTGAACACCAATACTGGCGCTAGCGCCCTTGTTCGGGGATTGGTAATAGGCCATAGTGACCAATCCTGGAAGATTTTCATAGAATTTTGTTGCAAAATGATAATTTGTACTTTGTGCTCCGAATCCACCAACGACATGTTCGAAAGTAACTTGGCGACCAGTCCCTCGAGCAGAGGGGGATATCTGGTAACATAGACCCTCTGGCCTACCGAAGTCATAAAGATCTTGCTGAAAAGTCAAAATAGATACTGCCGGGAACGAGGTCGTGGGTACTCGTACTGGATTGTAGCCAGATGGTGGGGCAGCAAAGGAGATGAAACCATTGACGGAGACATAAACAACCGTACTGTAAGAGCCGTTTATGCCGATGGAAAACGGCAGATTCACAGTGGCATATCCATCGTCAGGTGAGGTTTCAGTAAGGCGGGTAGGGTTACAAAGTCTGACCGCTTGGGTTCCTGTTGAGTTGCATGGAGCTGGAGCTTGAGTTGTGTTGCATTGAACCGTGGCAGGGCATGCGCTCGCGGTGGGCTGGGCTGATGATGAACTGCGAGACGAGCTGCTAGACGAGCTACTGGAAGAACTGCTGGAAGAACTGCTGGAAGATGTAGTGAACGTGGCTGCGACCGTGGGAGAGAATGGAGGGCTAGCCGATGACGAGCCAGATGAAGACGTCTGTGTGGCCGAACTGCTTGATGAAACCGCTGATGAAGTGGAGCTACTGCTTGTGGATATAAGTGAGGTAGAAGAAGTCGCTGTCATCTGGGTGGAAGAGGATACTGAAGATGCCGTAGATGTGAGTGTTGAAGAAGATGATGTCGATGGAATGACAGACGATGCTATTGACGTCGTAGACCGAGTCAGTGAAGGTACTGTTGATGTAGGAATAGATGAAGACAATGCTAAGGTTGAGGTCGCAGACTCTGCGGAAGATATCGTTGATGAAAGAATAGGTGATAGCGATGATGACGTCATTGTTGGCGCGGTAGCCGACAATATCACGGTTGATGTAGATGTAATTGGGACATAGAATTGAGAAGACGATGAAGCCAAGCTTGGAAACACTGATGCGGAAGTCGATGACTGAGAGACGGCCAAGTTGAAGGTTGATGAGGAAGGCCCCTGGCTTGAAATAGGGGCCAGAATGCTTGAAGAGCGACTGCTCGGAACCGTTGTCACAGGAGTATCCTGGGTTGATGTTTTGGCAAGTGAGGATTCCTGTAAGGTGATGTTGGGGAAGAATAGAGACAGCGTCCGGAAGGTCGTTGAGCTGGTCTGAGCCTCACTTGCTAGAGTCGAGCTGGTTGGTGGCAACCGGTCACTTGTGAGAACTTGCTGGGAGCTCGGCTGAGAGCTCGAGGTTGCGACTGATACCTGGCTGCTGTGAGTATTCAACTCGGTGGCGGGCGGCCTTGATGTTTGAATTACTCCCGTACTGACTGGTACCGGAGTGGACTGGCTATCAGAAGGGTTCGTTGTTGTTTGTATCTGCAGGGAGTTACTGGAGCTGGCGGATACAATCTGTCCGTTCTGACATTGCTCGGCTGTTCGGAAACGTTAGGTACATATCTAGAGATTAATTTCAACTAGTTCACATTAATGGGATAACTTGTCTCCGTAAGTGACGATATTGACAAGTACGCAGCCTGAGGGGCCAGATGTGAAAACGATGTACACTTGCCCGCTGGTGGCGTCCTGACAGAAACTTGCTTCCCCGTTAGGCAGCGCCGGATTTCGGAAGACGAGTAGGCCGTTGACGGTCGTGAAGCCTCTCGTGACTGCCCCAGCTGGGGGGCTAACTGTGCTTCGGAGCTGTCTAAAAGAATCTCCAACATCGTAGTACAGTGGAATTCCCCCTATAAACAGCTCTTGTGCGTCAGATAAGATGAAGACGCTGGCTAGGTCGCAAGTTGGAGGGTTCTCATCCAATCCAGTACTGATGAAGCCGCCGAGATCTCGTTTGCGTATGCGCTTCGTCCTCTCGGGTGGAGCTGGAGCAATGAGGAATATCACTCGATTACCAGGTATTACTGAAGTTGTGGGAACGGGTGGCGAAGTCGTGATGGCAAAAGAGCCAGATACCCCGGAGCTCGCGACCGTGGTAGAGGGTACATTTGAAAACGACGTGCCTCCAGCAGCCGTCACCGATATCGAAGCGCTGGTTTGTATGGATTCGGTTGGTATCGAAGATCCTGGGATAAGTGCGCTTGTTAATAGCGCGGATGATGTGCCCTCTGACTCGGCAGACGTCGCAAGGATCTCGGAACCTGTAGACGCGACTGTTGACGCCGATACGGTCATCGGAGCGGAGTATAATGACGACTGAGCCGGACTCGCGGTCGAGTTGCCAGGAATTATTGTGGTCCCGAAAGATACAGGCTCGAGGTACGTTGAAAGATATGTGAAGCACCATAGTCGTTCGACATCATTAGCCGGAGGAGCAGCACCCACTGTGGCGACCACACCGAGTATAGCAGCGACCCGCAATAGCCGTGCCATGTCAGTGATGTGAGGGGGTGAGGGGGGACAATTGTCAGTTGGAGGTGTTGATGCGCGTTTTGCGGTATATTGAAGGAGGCAACAGAGGAGTAAAATGCGCACACGGATGAATCGGGAGGCGCAGTGCAAATGGTTGATGTGAAGTCTCGGGCCGATGAAAAACATCGCTGCCCCTTTGGCATAGAGACATTTGCATATCTGTCTCGATCGATTTGCGTTTGGGCATGCTGGGAGATGGAAGGGCTGAAACCCAGACAGGGAGACAGGAACGCGTGTACGCTAAAATTAGAGAAACAAGTATCTTCATTCCCGTTGCACTATCACTCTTATGCAACATGTAAACAACAACGTGTCTCTCGTCTGTGAGACATTGCGAAACAGGTGAATTCCCGGATAATCTGGATGCCAGATCTCACCCGTCGTGAAGATTGTATATCATTGGGGAAGCGCCACAAATCTTTGCTTTAGCTTCCCCCTTGCCCATCATACTTGCGCTCACAAGGGGGACCATCTTCGAAAGGCATAAACCGCGTTGCTTCGCCACCATTGCACACCAGCCCAGAGACATACATACGCTGCTAGCACATCGGATTTACGTCTAGGTTATAAGCGCAACGGCCAACTCTTTCTCCGCCGTCATACAGTACGAAGCACACATCATGCAGGGACATCGTTGGATGCCCGCAGTCGCCGTCACTTCCGCCGCCGCCATCTCTGCGGCACCCGAGAAAATTACTCTGACATGGCGGACGGCCACAATCACACAATGCTTCGCCTTCACGTTCGAGACACCCTCGGTTTGCAACGGCCATTGTGTCAGACCTTTTGTACAGAAGCCAGTAGCTCAGCATGAGCCCATCACGGTACAAATACAGGCCCCAAGCTGCAACTCTTGTGGATGCGACGCCTGCGCTCATACCATAGCGTTCACGACGACGTACGATTCATTTTGCTCGACCGGTCTCTCTCGTCAAGTATACGCGGTGACAGAGACGTACAGCGGTGTTGAAGCAAAGCCTACCGTAGCTTCGTTGTCAGTGCCACTTGGCTTCACCGCCGAAGTACAGACCTGCACGACGTGCGGTGACAAGCCAGTCACGGCAACAATTACATACCCGGTGCCAGATGCTGCGTATATCACGGGTATATCGGGGCCGTTCCCTGCGCCACCTGGGGCAAAGAGCTATGAAATCAACATGAGCGGTTCGCTTGGGGCTTCCCCATTGCAAGATGGCGATGACGCTGGGGCTGGCTTTGCTTCTACTGTGGCACCTACTGCAGCACCTACCCTTGAGACCATAGCTGGGTCAAATCTCACTCCCGGTCCGAGTCCGGTTCCAAGGCCAGCGTCGGGCGATGCGAATGGATCAGGACAAAACTCTTTATTGGGTGGAGCGGAGGGGAGTGCGGTGTCCTACGGCGACTCTGGTGTCGAACCAAGCCTTTCAGCTGGACAGTACGGCACTCCGGCTTTCTCACCGACCTACGGCATCCCTGGCTTTGGTCCCACTCAAGGCTCAAGCTCAGATGTTGAAGCTAGGCCCTCATCTCGTGAGTATTCTTTACAAGACCACACGGTAAACGAGAATCGTTCTCACCAAATTACAGCTGTGGCATCGAACAGCATCGTTGTGGTGACACAGGGCTCGACAGGTTGTCCGCCCTTTTCTTCCAGGCTGGGACTTGCCGTGGGGTCATTTATTATCTTTCTTACAAACATCCTGTGAGACGTATATGTTGAAAGGGGTTACCCCTTCAGTTCTGTGTATGACCATGGTCGCTACTTTTCAACACTGAGTTTGGAGAAGTAGGACGGCTCTATGCAATACGTACATAATAGAAAAACAATACATCAACTTTCGACAAGGGAAACCGAGGACAAAATGGGAAGCCTCATATAAACTCAGAAGTACCAGTAGATAGATCGATTTGAATACACAAAGAACAGACAGCGAGAATTCACATGTTAAATGGAATACTGGAGAGAATGACACGATTAAGAATCAGAAAGCCCAAGAATGAAAATGAGAAAATATGAAACATGCAACTGCACCCGATCAGCAAAATCTTCAAAAGCTCCAGTTTCTACCCGAATGATGGGCCATCTGGTCTAGGAACGTTTCCTCTGCCACCAAGGTTACATAGTCTTCAAATAGTCGCTTGCTGACTGAACAAACGAAGTGTCCTGCTTCATCCCCAACGATATGGCTAGGCTGTTGTCGAGATGATCAGCCCAGGAATACAGCAAAGATGTTAGCTCTGGATCGTCCCTTTCTTCAACCAGTAACAGCTTATCCTTGCCACCAACCTCCTCTAGCGCGTCCAGCATGTCCTGCACCGTCACGCCGAAACCCGGCATATTTACGGCTCTCCGGTGTGGGGGCAGAGCGTCTTTCGGTAGGGTCAAAGCCACCATCAAGTTGTGGACCAGTGTCTTTGGAGAAGACATCCAATGACGCCAAGCTCGATCTTTCAAAGGGATGGTGCACCTCTGGCCATTGAGTGGCTCCCGAATTACTCCCGAAAGAAAGCTAGACACTGCTGCGCTAGGAGCACCCGGTCGGACGGAGATGGTAGGGAACCGAAGGGCAAAGCCATTGATCATGTTCCTACGGGTGTAGTCGTTGATGAGGGTTTCGCATATAACCTTCTGACAACCGTAGGACATTTCTGGACTCGGGATGTCGTCTTCCGTGACATTTTGTGCGGGGACCGGTCTGCCATACACGGCTTCACTCGATGCGTAGAGAACGCGAACGCCGGGGCATCTCTTGGCAAGAAGATTCAAAACTGAGCGTGTTGCATCAACATTGACGCGATAACCCAGTTCGAAGTTTGCCTCTGCGCCGGAACTCATGATCCCATGGAGAAGTATGGCTGCATCGAGACTCTCCGGCACCACCTTTGTCGCCTCATCGACTAGATCAGCTTTGATAAGCTTCACGTTGTTGTGGGATTTTGAGCTGGATATGGGCGGTTCGATAACATCGGTTAAGATGAGCTCATTGCTTTCGTCTTCTAATAATTTGCTGGCGACAATCTGACCGATGAATCCGGCGGCGCCGGTGATGAGTACGCGCATTTCAACGTGATGTTTGGCAAAGAACTCAAGTTTCGGCAAAATATCCTCAATGTTGGCTCATTCATGAGTTTCTATCAGGATCATTTCGAATATTTTGAATTGCCTCCATGTATAGATTCCCACGAGACTTCTTTCCCAATTCCCTCTCGGATCTAGATTTGGGTGCCGTTCCGGTCGGATAATGCTCCGCTGCTAGGTGCCGGGAATTGAGGGGTCTTAACGGGGGATCAATACCCCGGTGGCGCCGGCGACGGCAGTGACAATTCGCTCGAAGCTTACGATGTTGTCAAAATTGCTGCAATTCGCGATTAAAATCGAAGGCATTTATACGAGAAGTTGCGTGCTAGAGGTTAAATCATCTTTTGCCGAATCTGATACAACATACATCGATAACGATTGTTGGTTTCCATCGCACCGGCCCTCAAAGCGATTTCATCCACGTTTGCAACTTATTTCCATCATGGCGACCACAGCTACGAATCCCGCCTCTGTCAAGGTGGACAGCCCTTTCAAGTAAGTAGTTCCCCTCGAGAGTTTCTTTGTCTTTAAATTACGAGGCATGACTGACATTCATCAAGGATCGAGAACCCAGGTGGCGACTGGCGCGACCAGCTCGAAGCCAAGGGCTACTGCGTCGTTAAAGGGGCCATTCCACCAGAGAAGGCCCGCTATTATCAGCAGAAGGCTTTCGAATGGCTTAAGTCTTTCGACGAGTCTCTCGACATTGAAGAGCCTTCAACTTGGAAAGACGCCAAGTTTCCCGTCCAGACGGACAAGAACACCTACGAAAACTACAGCGTCGTCCATGAACGCTTCATGTGGGAGGCCCGCCAGGAGCCGGGCGTTCTCGACGCATTTGCCAAGGTCTGGGGGACTGACAAACTGATCGTCTCATTCGACTCGCTCAATATCACTCTGCCGAATCTCAAGGAGGCACGCGCCCCCTGGCCCCACGTCGATCAAGCACCGCGCAAGCGTGGGCTGCACTGCATCCAGGGAATAATCAACTTGAGCCACGCGGGTCCAGAAGACGGTTCTCTATGTGTCATGGACGGATCTGCTGCGCTTGTGGAGGAGTTCTTCGACAAAGAGACAGACCCGGCAACATGGGAGTGGAGGGACAATCGCTACTTCGACGACAAGGATATGGAATGGTTCAAGGCACGGGGGGTGCGTCCCGTCAAGGTTGAGGCTGAGCCTGGGGACCTTATTCTTTGGGACTCGAGGTGCATTCACTGGGGCGGGGAACCAACAAAGAAGAGCGATGTAGTTCGGACTGTCATCTACGCGGCGTATGCGCCTGCTGAGTTGGCATCAAAAGAGGCCCTCGAGGAGAAGAGCAAGGTTTTCCAAGTGAACGGGGCGACAACCCACTGGCCTCACGACAACATCAAACTCAGAGACATGCAGGCGCGCCTGTCTGATGGTACCGTCGACCCTCGAAACCGCTCGGAACCTTTGGAGAAGCCTATCCTGAGTGATCAACTGCTCAGACTGGCCGGTGTAAAAGCGTACTAGTAATCTGCGAAGGGGATGGAATCGGGACATTCATGTATTGAAACACCGACAACACTCACTATTATTCTTGACCTTCATGTTCAATTAGTTTGTATTTTTCATAGCTTCAACGTTCATTACCGCCACATCATGCGCAAACAATGGTTGTGACTACTCCGGGAGATGATTGCGCCGGATCGCGGGAGGGATTACCAAGGTCTAGTGGGTTACCCCGCGTGCAATGCCACATAACCGGGGGAAGGGCTTGGCTTGCGGGGAAGCATGCTCGTCAGACCTTGGTCTAATTGTGGAGATGAGGTCGGGGATGGACTACGCTTTCTGCCTCCGCTGAAGTTCGCTTCGAACATTGAAGTACGTCTGGATCTGTTTTCTCACCTCCAAAGATAGCATCACTGATCAATGATACTCCGAGATGCCTGCCCAATCAGCGAACGAGGGTGGTTCTGATAACGAGGAGGGCACTTATCGCCCTCGCAAGAGACAAGCCGTGATATCGAAAGCGTATGTATTGCAGGTTACTTCACTAGACCTTGGAAGGATTTACTTAACTGGATTCACAGATGTGAGCACTGCAAGGTCAAGAAAGCTCGATGTGACAGCTCTCGCCCTCAGTGTGGCATGTGCCAACGGAAAGGTACATCATACTCTGATTTAGTTTGACAGATTACTTTGTATCAATCATAACTGACTCGGAAGTTCGTATGCAGGTGTGGTATGCGAGTACAAGGAGAAGGGCCAGCCCGGTTTACGTCCGGGCTACGGCAAGGCAGTCGAGCAACGCCTCAGCTTATTGGAGGACAACATGGATAACATGTCTCGTACGGTACAGGAGATTCTCAGTTGCGTTCAGAATTACCAGAAAGACCCCATACAGACCCAGCCGCTGGAGGCTCAGCTCTCAGCATTGGGTACATCGCCCAATCCCGCGCCGACAACCAGTGACCGCGTACAGCAACAAACGAGCCCTTCAGATAGAGAACCACTCTGGCAACCGGTCTCTGCCTCTTTATCAACTGCTGGATCAACTGCAACGGCGACAGATCTGAATGTGTTTGCCGCATCACCGCTGATGGAAAGGATTGAACCCCGTCCTCCCCTTGAGTCGTGGGATGTAACAAACAGCCCACAAATGCCGACCGTCACAACCGCCGATTCATCACTGCCACCTGAACCGATAATTCGAGAGCTTGTTGATCTCTTTTTTGAGCACGTGTATCCCTGGGCGCCACTGCTCCATAAGCCAAGCTTTCTCTCTAAAGCATTCTCCCCAGAGCAACAAGTTGTCCTCCACGGCATCGTTGTAGTCGCCTACCGATTCTGGAGAAAAGCAACACCGCCTGCCGAAGCTCGCGGAGCGCAAGTAAAGACCTCGAGAGAACAAATTCTTCTGCAATCAATTGACGTTGCATCAGTCGCATCAACGCAAGCCCTTGCTCTTCTCGCCATTGATGCTATCGGGCAGGGCCCTGGACCAAGGACATGGAATATCATGGCTATGCTGGTAACATCGACCCGCCAGCTTCGCCTCGCCAGCACCAATAACACAGCTCTGGACCCGCGCTCATCTTCCCTCGTCGACAATGATGCTCCGGAAAAAGGCCAAGGCGGTGACGATGTGTCCATCAGCGGCAGCAGTAGTGACATTCACTCGAATGTCGAGGAAGAGCAGAAGCATCGTCTTTTCTGGACTATTTATGCCCTCGATCGCTTCTCAAGTGTGCCTCTTGGTCAACCAGGCTCTATCGACAGCAGGTTGATCAAGCTACCATACCCCGTCCGTGACGGAGAATGGGGACAGAACATGGTGCCTGAGTGGTTTCAAAGACCGTCTCCTGCGAGGCCTTACCTTGACCATCGGAAACCTTTCAATCTTTGGCATTATTATATCGACGTCTTGACATTGGTCGATCAGTCAAACCAGCTGCTGATTCAGCCAGTGAACCTCGCCCTACCAGTTAGCTGCGAGGAGTGGCAAAGTAGCTTCCGTCGATTCGATATTTCGCTCTTCACTTGGTTCGAAAATCTACCATGGGAGGTTCGCGAGCCCCCCACAACTTTTGACCCAGTCTGGACTTTGGTCCATGCTACTTTTTATCTGTAAGTGGTATTACTGCGTTTTGATCCAGCCAAGTTCCATGCCTCCTCTAGGGACTGACTCAACTGCAGAATCAACATACGCATGTATACGGTTGCAGCGTTCCCCTCGACAGCCTCACCATACCTGAAGCCCTCAACCTCGGCCCGAAGCCGCTGTCGCCAGGCGGTCCGCAGCGTTGCTAACCTCGCAGCTTCTCTGGAGTCTCATCAGATCCAACAGCTAGGACCCACGTTTCCCTTCGTGGTGTGGGTTGCCGCGCGGAGCCTGGTTATGCTCTGGACAATGGGTTATGAAACCGCGCGCGGAGCTGTGCCTGACGACTTGGAGGCTCTCCTGTATACTTTGAGACAATCAGCGATATACTGGCCATGTAGTCAACGCTACTCGGATATGGTCCAGTTGATTGTTGATACGAATAACAGTCCTTCTGGACCAGTCGGTCTGGAAATATTCAATGACACCCGTCGAACAGCTTATGGACTTCAGAACAGGCTAGGAGCTCTGGTTGACTGTCAGGCTATGGCCTTGTTCGCTGGCTCTGATGACTTTCTTGATGTCGGATTTTCGGACTTGCTCAACTTTTCTGGGCCTCAGGTTGGGCTTAGAGGAGTTGGCAGAGAGTTTGATGCAGACTGGTTGTAAGATATGACCGAGACGAGAAATGCTCTACTTTGACAATATGGGATGTTTGTGGGACCCAGTCTTTTAGTCTTACACGGCGTCTTTGAATTGTTGAGTCTATACTCTAATTTCAAGAAATTTAGACTCAATTATCGAGAAGAAACACTTTTAGGCTTCGCCTGCTCCGGAACCAATGTAACCAGCCTTCCCGTCAGAATACCCGACCGCACATTTGAAATAGTGCACTCCTCCATCTTTGTTTTGGTCTGCGATCGAAAGTCAGTGTGATTTGTTTTGATTTGTCATCGATGTTCATTCAGAGCGCCGTACCTCCACAGTCGATGTACCCATATGCGGTAGCATGCAGACATGCGGGTTTGATAGAAGGCCGGGGTGGATGTCAGGCTCGCTTTGATAGACATCGAGCCCTACGGAGAGAACTTTGCCAGAAGTCAAGGCTTTGACCAGGGCATCTTCATCCAGAACGCCGCCTCGGGCCGTGTTGACAATGACAATGCCATCCTTCATCTTCTCGAATTCTCCGGTTGAGATGATGTTTCGGGTATTGGCCTGTGATTGTCAGAGTTGCTTATACTTACGCAGAGAACAACAGCGGCTGTGATTGAACTCACATTCAGTGGTAGATTAAGGCTCAATACGTCGCTCTTTGCAAGCAACTCGTCAAAGCTGACGTACTCGGCACCGTCAGACAGAACAGAAGGTGATCTGTTATAATAGATAACATTCATCCCAAATATTTCCATCTTTTTCTTCAAATTGATGCCAATGCCGCCGAGACCCAGAATACCAAGGGTTTTGCCTTGGGGATCATGGCCAAGAGGCCCTGGAGGTATGTGGCCCGTCCAAGTTCTATTGCGTGTGGACATAATGCCGTTGTTGAAGCCTCTTAGAGCAGCCAGGATAAGAAATACAGCGGTGTCGGCCGTAGCATCGTCCACAACCTCGGGGCAGTTTGAGACGAGAATGTTTCTTGCGGTGCAAGCTACCACGTCAATGTTGTCATATCCAGCCCCTGAAGATTAAGTTCGAGTCAGAATTACTGCGCAGTGGTTGTTGGATCATCTTACTTGCCATTGTGACAGATGTATTTAACGCTTTTGGGGAGTGCCTGCACTAGCTCCTCGTCGAACTTTCCGGTGACTGCCAGACTGTAAGGTGCACGATCACATATGGCAACAACTCCATCCAGTTTCCCACTTCGAAGCTCAATGAGAAACTCTTTTCTGCTAGTTGATTGAGGCTTCACAAGTTGTGCATGCTCCGAGAGTGAATCCCAGGATGCAGTTGCGCTGGAATGATCAGTTCCATTTCAGGTTGGCGGCTAAAGTGATTTGACTTGGAAATGCTCGGTCACTTACTGGTCAATTTTGCCAAGAAGCAGTACCTTTGCATGCGCAGCCATGTTCATACCCATGGATCCCAATTGACTCGACCTGAAAACGAAAGTAAGGCCTGAGGGAGTGGTACACAACAGTCAAGTCTGAGAATGGGCCGGCGAGACTTGAGGCGGACTGTACCTTTCTATGCCTTATTGACCGATAGAAGCACTTGTACCGCGCGGGGTAAGCTGGAGTATCCTTGTCTTCGTTCGGCGGGCTAAGAGGAGACCCGCCGGCTCGTTATTGCGCCGTCAAGTGTTGGTACAATCAAACCCCGCAAACAGGCAACTTTTCCGAGAATATAGATGGCTGACGAGAATTCTGCGACCTTTGTGCCACACCTTCTAGGAGTCATACTTCAGTTCAGCAAGACGGTTTGGGATGGAAGACATTGGGGGTATCATGTGCGAGGGTCATCGTGAAAATGGTGTTTCATAGGTTTTGCGACAACTGAGTGCTTTAAGTCTACTTAATGCCTTCTATTTAAGTCTTATGCTTTACCCGTAGACATTAAGAAGTCCATGTGGTACTCCACCACATCCTGCATTGCCTTTGTCTGCTCCTCGATGACCGTCGTCAAGGGGACTTTGCCAGTCAGCTCGCCCTGCACCTTGGTCCATGCTGCAGCCACAGGACCATTCACGTTAACCTTTGCCATGCCGTACGAGATGCATTTACGCAACAGCTCCTCTTGGAAATACTTCTCGTGGGCGCCGTGGAGCACGAGGCGCACGCGGTCCCCCACAGCCTGCCGGACAGTATCGAGACGAGGGAAATCCAGCTGCGGTCCCTTGGGCCCGTAAACCCCATGAACATTGCCAAACGCAGGTGCTAGCCAGTCAATACCGCAAGCAACGAACTCCTCCGCCTGTTCAGGACCCGTGAGAATCTCCTCCATGTCGCCCGTGTCAGCAATGCCGTCTTCGCAGCCATTAATACGGCCAGGTTCCGCTTCGGTGATTATGCCGCGTTCATTACAGTACTGGACCAGTTCCTTGGTGAGCCGCAGATTTTCTTCTTTTTCGTAGTGGCTCATATCGACCATAATGCCGTCGAAGCCGCCCAGATCAGCGGCCCGCCTGATGATGTCCGGAGACTGGGCATGATCCATATGAATGCCGATAGGGACGGAAGCCTTGTCAGCCGCTTCGGCTGCCGCATGCAGAAGAAGACCGTCTGCGTACTCAATAGACCAAGGGAAGAGCTGAATAAGGGCTGGCGATCGCTTTGTTTCTGCCGCGCGAACAGTCGCGACGACAGCCTCGAGGTTGTAGCAGCATACGGCCGCAATAGCATAGCCACCCGCTGATGCCGCATCGACGATGGCCTTGGCGCGGTTGTTTCTCAGCTTGTGGGCGAACCCATTGGTCTTGGTATCGATACCATTGCTGTTGACTCCATTGATTGCCATGGCTGCGGTGTGATGATTTCAGAGATGAAGCAACGAAGTAGGGCAACACAGAAGAATGGTTGAAGGCACCAGGTCTCAAAGCTCATCGACATATGGCGCATGCAAGTTAATCCCAGCCTTCATTCTTGTAGGATGACATCGGACGTGTTGCTGGACTCATTCAATATGCGAGGGATCATTGCTCCGGTCACTGACGATCCGGTGCAATTACACGCCTCCAAAGGTGGGGAATCTCTAAGCACCATGGATGATCTCCGGCTTGATGATGTCCCGCCAAATGACGCGCCCGGGAATTCAGTTCCGTCATCGAGGAAAAGCCGCCCCACTATACAACTGGGACGGCCTGCATGTTAATGCAGCTTTTCCGGGCGTTGTTATGTTCTCGTGTCATCTACTGCTTTGCGACAGACTCTCTTTCAGTATCGAGGTCAGGTCTGATCGGCAATCGCTATCACCATGAAGGACCACTACACAATCCTCGTCGCGATGTTCGCGTGCCTGGGCACCTTTCTCTATGTGAGTTCTTAGCCTCCGTCACAGAATGCGTTCATCATGAACCACGCGGTTAGAAAGCAAGCGACTGATGAGTGATACTTCGGCTTTAGGGATTTGACACCGGCATCGCGACGACCAGTAAGATTTCTCCTCCAAAACCAATCGCGCCGACTAAGAATCGAGAGTAGTTATTGGACTGACAGATTAACAGCTATCGCTCACTTGAGCTTCGTCGAATACATGAATAACCCTTCGAACGCCATAATAGGATCTGTAAGATCACTCGATGCCTACCCGTCAACCTTTCTAACTATGCAGGTGGTGGCGACTTACATCGCAGGTGAAGCGGTTGGCGCTATCATGCAGATCCTCATCGCCGACAAACTCGGCCGTCTCCGCTTCATGCAATTGCAATGCATCATCGTCAGCCTTGGATGTGCCATTCAGACTGGTGCAGTCAACGTCGGGATGTTCCTCGGGGGTCGCATAATAGCAGGAATCGCTGTTGGGGCCCTCAGTGGCACCGTTCCTGTCTACCTCTCCGAGATCAGCCCACCGAAGATCCGTGGCCTCATTGGAGGTCTCAATGGCGTTGGGCTTGCTTTCGGCACTATGACTTCGAATTGGGTCGGTTTTGCCGGTGGTTTTGCTCCGTACGGCCAGGCGCAGTGGCGCGTGCCGCTTGGTCTGCAGATTCCATGGGGTATTGTCCTCATTACAGGTCTTGTCACGTTCATGCCGAACTCTCCGCGTCAGTTGATCCAAAGAGGTCATGTCGAGGAAGCACGACATGAATTCACAAGAATCCGGAGCGACCTCCAATCGCATGTTGTGCAAGAAGAATTTGGACTCATGAAAGCCCAGATCGAGTTCGAGATGCAGAGGGAAATCCCAACATTCAAAGAAATCTGGAAAACGTATCGACGTCGCGTTTTAGTGTGAGTTAAATAAGCCGAGATCTTGTACCTACACAGAAAAGGCTGATCTTGGACCCCTTATCCAGCTCGGTCTCAGTCCAGATATTGACAAGTGTTACGGGAGTCAACGTTGTCCAGGTACGTGAAAGCCAGCAAAATCCTTTGTCGTCTTCATGCAGACACTAACAACGAACCGAATAGTACTATCAAAGTTAGTGGATCAAAGCCGTGGAACTCTGAGTATGTTGCTAATATGCTCAGCGTCTCTGTATCGCTCTCTCGGCATCGACTCGAAGACGATACTCGCCCTCGCCGCCGTTTGGGGTACCTGCGCATTTCTCGCCACAATAGTATCTGTTCTCATCTTGCCGGATAGATGGGGTCGCCGCAAGTAAGTAAACCGGATCTTGATAACCTTCCCATTGATTATTAGACTGTTGAAATTAAACAGAGTTGAAAGCTAACCTATCACTTCACACATCAGGATGCTTCTTGCTGGAGTCGCTTGGGTCATTGTTATTGAAATCTACTGCTCTGTCATGCAACGCTCATTTCAGAACACAGACAATCGCATCGGCAAAGGCTTTGCCATTTTGGGCATCTACCTTTTTGCTGTGGGATACTGTGAGTTGATACGACCATGCAGTCGTCTTTTTCTGTAGTTACTAACATGAAAACCGCAGACAGCCTCATCAATCCTGTCACTTGGATCTATGGCGCCGAAGTCCTTCCCATTTCCATCAGAAGCAAGATCATGGGCGTCGCCGCTGCAGCACATTACATTGTGAACGTCGGGGTTACCCAAGCCGGCCCCAGCGCATTCGCCACAATCCATGAGAACTACTACTACGTTTTCGTCGGTTGCTGCAGCGTATTCTTCGTTATCATCTATCTATACTATCCGGAAACCAAGCAGAAAACGTTGGAAGAAATTGCAGCCGCATTCGGTGATCGTGTGGTTGAGATTGAAGACCATCAGGCAGCGAACATGATGGCTGGCACAGAAGTCAAAGGCGACGTCTCACTGGAACACTTGGAAATGGATGCAAAACATAAATCCAAAGTTTAGTACTATATCGTTCCGGTAGAGACTGTGATCAAAAGGTTGAGAAAATATCAGCCCATGCGGCTCATCTCGCCGACGCTACCCCTAAAGTCCAACGCCCTTGTACAGCAGATCTTTGCGCAATTCTCCTAGGTGACTGAGATCCTTGGCCCATGCTTCGCCGCAGGCCGGAGGCCCGACAGTCTGCCTGCACTTCCCGATGAAAGGCAGCAGCCAGTCACAGTTACCGGCTCTCCGTTGGCTCCAAGAAGACGCTCCAAAGGGCTCATCTCCTTCTGGCTCGATTCGGTAGGAATGGCCGTAGCCACGCTCAAAGATGCGAGGCTCTGCAGAAAGGTGTTGAACTTCATGGTGGTTTGTATGATAACTTTGTTGTAGTGTAGAAGGGGTTTGCTGTGCTGCCTTCATTCAACGTCGATCAAGTTGAGCAGATAAGAGACGCTTTTATATGCAAATCAACATCTGCTCCGCTCAGACATAATGCTCACGGCATACTTCGACCTGACTACCCAGGGAGTCTCTAGTGATGATGACGTGGTAGCCAAAAGCCTTGTGGCTAGCTGAGCTCCCCCAAACAAGCCACTTCGCCCTCCCGGCGAGTTTTATGACTTAGAGCCAGCTCGCCACTGTTGTGATCATTGAGCTTCCATAGCTCATGTGCTCGATTCAACTGCTTCTTGGCTAAGAAGCTGAGCCCTGTTTTTGAGACGTAAGTCGCAAAAAGGTAAGCCCTAGCGGTTATTTTGCTCCCTTCTCAATCAGAATCGCGGTTTCGATTGGTTCACGACCTTTTGTCGGCGTATGAGCTGATCTAAGACACAGCCTCAAGGCCCGCCGCAGGATTTATAGAAGAAAAGCTTGACGAAGGTGATGATTTAAAACAATCATGCGATGAGGTTGCGAAGCGTTGCCGTCATAAGGTTTGAAGATTCAACTAACGGCATGGACCATCGCTTCAAGAATACAGTGATAGATGAACGTAGCTCAATAACATTTTGGCTAGTATCTAAGGTTAAACCTTTTTGGCAGGCGATTAAATACATACTCGCAGCATGCGTTTGGTCTGCACTGAATTGAAGTTCAATCCGTTCTTAAGCTGCTGGAATTATTGGTCATTACGACAGCCCTCACAAGAGACAGAAATTAGCCTAGAATTAACAACGTTTCATTTCTTGCAACAAACTGGGCTTTTTCTTTCGGCTCTTGACGTCATCCTGCTTTCCCTTTCGAATCTCACCGACCACGAAAATGTTATCTGAGGCGGCTGAAGAAATATGCGATCGCTTCGGACTAATAGACCGCCTCTTGATTGAGGCTCGTAACTGACTCCTCCAACTGATCCGCAATCGCTGCCCCTGGAAACTTTGGCTCATTGCATACCGACAATCTCTCTGGCTCCGCGGGAACCAGCCCAAAATGCGGAGCAAAATAGATGAACCTACCAATCATACGTTGATGATCCTTGTTTCCAAGAGTCAAAATCCATATATAGATCATTAAGCTTGGAAGCAGACTTGCCAAAAGTTCCCCACTACCCCTCGTATTTGGCTTTAGTCCCACAATAACAACAAGCATCCGGGAGCAGTGACCTCACGCTCGACAATAATAAAATAGAGTGATTCCCCATACGCGAACGAGTTCAACTTCACCGACAACTCCTCAACTCCAGCAATACCCATCACAACTCCCAAAATGCAGTTCACATCCGTCCTTCTGGCCCTGGCCGCCACCGCCAGCGCGTCCCCCATCATGGGCAGCATCAAGATGTTCTACGATCCCAATGCCAACTGCAGCGGTGTGGCTCTTCAGACCGAGGGCGGCTCGGAAATGGCCATCGCTCCCTACGACGTCAACAAGTGCCAGCTCATTCCCATGGGCGTTGCCAACACCACCTACAAGAGATTCTCCGCCAGCGGCTTGACGCCCATCTTCAGCTGTGAGTAGACACTTTTCCCTTGGTTGCCGGAATGACCGTGTGGTTGACTCGCGTTCACTACAGTTGAGCTCTACACCGACAGGGAGTGCCAGCAGCTCGCCACTAACGCCTCGAATGTCTGCGTTTCCGACATCAAGTCGTACATTCCCCGTCGCAACGACGGCAACTAATTGCGATGATCTTATGGGATTGAAGATCGCAGCGGATGATTTAAGTTGAAGGAACCATGACTGGCAAGGGATAATGAACCAGAGAAATGCACGGCCATAATGACTCGAGAATTATGCTCGCGAAACATAGACTAAAGCACTGCCCCTGTGCTTGAAAATCAAGCGTACACAACAGATATCTTAGACAATATGTATAAAACACGGCCGCAGAGAGATATCTCAAAGAGATTCTCAACTTAATGTTCAGTCCTAAATTGAATCCACCAGTGGTTTCAATGGTGACCCTAGCTCATTATGAAGTAAAAGTCTTTTCCTCCCCTCAAGACCTTTAGTTGAGGGCTGAATTAGTGCATATTGGAAATCGCTTCTGACATTTCACATTTGTGAGCCGCTAGATATGTAAAGCTATGGGGGGTTTTAGTTGGTCGTTGTCGGTGTGCAGTACAGACCATCGTCAGCCTGCCTTCAACGGCTGAGCTGAGGCTAACGTAAGTTGTCAAAAAGGATGAATTTCAAACGTGCCTAAAGACACCCACTTCAACCCATCAATGAAGGTTAAGATTGCAGTGAAAGATCTTCTTGTTTACATGCTCGCGAACGGCCCGCACCAAAGCATGCCACCCATCCTCATGCACATGTGCATACAGCTGTGGAACGTCATAGGTAAGCATTAGAAGGGCATGCGTAGATCTTCCCCAAAGTCCCAAACCATTAGCTAATGACGGCGCTGCAAAGGAGGGTTGACACCCAGGCTAGCCTGCCACATCCCTCCCCACTTTGCCTGAGACGAGTACCAATGGCTTGATGGGCAAGTACTTGTGGGATGCCAGACAAAGCACATCATTTGATTGGGATGTAGGTTAGGGCAGAATCCCGTTAGGTTGAAACTTTCTTACCGGCGGCAACTACTCCAACGTTGCGATCTCTAGCTCTAATGTTTTATGGCGGCCGTTAAGGAAAAGGGATAACAGTGCAGATATCTGTATGGAGAAATACGGCCGGTGAAAGGTTGTAGCATATTAGGCTGTGCCTATGGATTTCATTTCATTCAGTCACTCCAGCAGCTGGGCACAAATTGTCTTCAGTCGTATTGCAAGTGAGAGCTCTTAGGAGCAGTCCTCTCGTTAGGCAGGCTATTCTTTCTATATAATTGCAATGTTTTGTTATCTTTAGAGTACCTAGCTATCTCCTCTCACACACTTCGCAAATTTGCAACAGTCATAGAGACCGCTGCAGGAGTTACAGGCTTCAAAATTCGTATGTTAGCTTTTCTAGAGATCCTCTCTTGAGGGGAATAAATCGCAGTGAAAAATAGATCATTCAACTGGGCTGTGTCTGCATGAATGTACTCCGTGGCGGGATCTCTCTGGCTAGTGACTTCTTAGCGCGGGTGCCATAACTTGGCAAAGATCCTATTGGTTGAAGCTGCGTTAATAGTCGCGGGAATATGGGCCAACAGAGCCGCTGGCCAAAGACGACCACATCATATTCAATGCCTTGGGCGGAGTTAAGATTGCAGTGAAGAAGTTGGCTGCCTGCTGTCATTCATTCATTTGGCGAACCACTTGTTTGGTCAGCAATTCGCGGCCGGCCGCGAGAGAAGCCGCCGCCCTGCATGCGTTGGCCCGAATTGGGATTGCAGTGGAGCTTTGGTTGCCTACCTACCTAGGTACCTTAACTTTTTGACGGATCACTCGGGAATCCGGGGGGCGCGCAGACTGATACCACTTGGAAACGCCCCAGCCAACTACAATGATTGTCACAAGTCGGCTAGTGTACCATCCTTCTTAACGTTGAGTGTTAAATGTAAGTAATTATGGGGTTTCGGGCGAACGGCGAGCCTTGATTGGACTCACGCCTTGGCCAAGCCTCTTGTAGGTTACTATGCTTGCTGCTTTGGGGGGTTGATCTGGGATGACAGTTACGATGTTGTCGTTGCTGCTTGATTGTCCTGGCGAATGACCCTCAAACCCACCTCTGACTCAGACGCTGAGGTCTCGAGCTTTTGGACGAGACGCGAAAGAGGAGTCCTTCATAACAGTGATTACACACACGGGGCTCATTATTAGGGGGTATCTAAGTATCATCTGCTCGTGTCTTTTGCGATCCATTCAAGTTGGCAAAGCCTGTTCTCCATCAAAATCTGCTGCCACTTGCACCGCCAGCACCCTCAGTCCTCTGAGCATTGCGCATCGCGATATTTCCTCGCGTGCCACTACCAGGCAAACCTTCTCGGTTGCTCGAACCTCCGTACTCGCTCGCATTGCTCCAAGTCATCGGCTCGCGAGGAGAAGACTCTGCACTCTCTCCCGCCGAGAAGCTGTAAGTCCTGCCGTTGTATCCGGGCGGCTGCGGCCAGATCTTTGGGATAGGGAAGAGACCGCTGCTCTGAGTCCGACGCTTCTCAGTTGGCTGGATAACAATGCGAACATTGCCCTCGCGAGAGCTTTCACCACTCGTGTTGCTGGGCAGGGGCCCGCTTGGGTCGCGTTGGTTCATGGTGGGTGGCGATGAGTCGATAATAGCGGCTGCTGCGGCGGCTGAAGTCATTTGGTAGTCGTCTTCGGGAATGTTAACATGCTGGCGACGCTTGGAGCGCTTTCGAAGGAGCCAGATAGCTAGCGCGACGAGGACGATGCCGAAGACGCTGCCTACGGCGATCCCAGCGATTTGGCCATCATCCAGTGCGGGCCTGAGCGATGATTCAGAGCCTGGAACAACAGTCGACGATGCCGTGATACTGGCAGATGTTTGCGTCGAGGTTGGGGTCGGAGTCGGGGCTACGGTTGGCCATGAGAACCCATCGGGATCATCCGTGAACCAAGTCGTGATGCCACTGGTTGCGCTAGACGAACTCGAGATACTGCTGCTGATTGGGAGAACAGAGGTACTCTTATCGCTCGATAGCAAAGTTGTGACGAGCGAAGTCTGGGTTGGCGTGGAGATAGTCATGCGAGTGGAAGCCGTTGTCGGAATGGTCGGCTCTGGGGTAATTGTAGACACTTCTTGGGTGCTTGCAATCGAGGTTGGAGCTGGAGCGCCAGCTGTGACGAACAGGGTAGTGGTTGAAGTTGGAGTTGCCGTCACAGAGACTATGACGGGGTTCACGACCGTTGCCGTCGAGACGAAGCTGCCTGTCCTAGTCAAAGTTACCGTCGTTTCGATGGTGACAATCGAGACCATGCCAATGACAGTAACCGGCGCATCCAAGACTTGGCGTCGAACGCCGTGGCGTGCGGTAACAAGTGTCGTCGGGACTGGTAGACGGGTTGAGTCTCGGAGAGAGGAGAGTGATGTCGAATCCGGTCGCGGAGGCTTGTCACGAGGAAGACCAGTGTTTGCCGACGAGGTCGAATCGCCATGGTAACTGGCTGCTGGTGAAGCAAATTTTCGTTTCGCCAAATCGCTCGGGGCTTTCGCGATCGCGACGGTGCTGGTCTTGGTGATGAAGATAGGGTCGACAACGGTCACAGTCTCGACAAGCGTGGAGACGACGACCTGCGTCTCGCTTGGTACCTCGATGAAGGATGTTCTCGTGAGTGTGACGGTAGAGAGCGACAGCGACGGCTGGCTCGAGGGTCTGCGAAAAATGGTTAGCGACTCGAATTTGGCCGCGATAGGGAGGGGGCTTCTTGCGTCGAATTCTGCCTGGCCCAGAGATGCATCATTTCCTTGCCATCGTGCCGGGAGCGCGATCCGTCCGACTCCAAACTCTTTGCTGCCACTTTCTCGCCAGTCTGAAGATGATGCGCGATCTCGATGCTCGCCTGTCGCGACGCCCGCGGTGTCTCCGCATCAATCAAGAGCGAAGAAATCGATGTTCCGAGAGCAGGAGCGCCATCGCGAACCTGAGAAGCGACGGCTGCGGCAAAAGCCAAGCAAAAGGCAAGCAAGATCCGAATTTGCAGCATGGTTACTGATTTTGTCGCAAGTTGCTAGATCCTTCCCATTTTTGGTTTTGTGAAAGTTCGAAAGGAAGGTGAAATGGATTAGAAAAGAAAGTACGCCGTTTGCCCTTGCAAAAGGCAGGAAAGAAAAGAGTGACGATGAGGCAAACGGTGGAAGCAAGCTTCCTTGGACGGGAGGACTGAGTGAAAGAATCGAGCAGCTGAAGGGCATGTCGGAAAGGGAAGGCGCATTGAGATACACGATGCTCCGAATCGAGTCGCCACCACTTGGTGCAACACGAAAAGTGGTGGTTTGAGGAAGGAAGCAGAGGTTTGCCGGTCTTCCGCAGCTGATTGAGGCAATGCATCTCCTCCAGCCGTCAATAGCTTCAGGTCAAGACAAAGTCCGGCATGGCTTGCATGGGGTCTGTATCGGAGAATTAAGTCTCAAGTTGACCGTCTGAGGTGCGCGGGAGAGCCTCCTCGTCATCCCGGGACGGCATGGGGCCGGCGACAGGCGTCCCGATTGCAAGGTGTTCATCTCAACAAACAAGTATAACAGAGTGAAGTTGCATTGATATATCTGCCGATCTAAGAAGGCGCATCAGTTACGGAACTTGTTACGGACCCATCGAACCTTGGCCAAATCGCCCCAGCATTACGAGCGCTGCACGGCACGGCACAGGACGAATGAGCCCCGCCTCAGATCGGCCGCACCTCATCACCACAGCCGGGAAGCACGAAGACGGGCGAGGAAGACAAGAAAGACGAGGAAGACGACAACGACGATGATGAAGACAGCCAAGAACTAGGAGGGCGAGGACGAGAAGGACGACAACCACGGAAGTTGGTTACGCTTTGGTGATCTCTTGCCGCGACGAGAGACATTCAGGAGGCGGAAGAAAGGAAGAAATGATGCACAGACCGTCTTATCGGGATCCATCCCGGGTACCCCATCCCTGCTCGTGTATTACGTAATATTTTATTTGCCTGTCGGCCGAGATTCATCTCCATCCATCCACCTCGCCAACCACCGACGAAACCTTGGCCACGGGCGTTGTTCGGCCGAATCACGACTACATCACGACACAACACGTTTGACGGTTTCTTAACGAAAGTGTCTTGTCATTACGTTGATCATTACGCTGGGTCGTCTGGCCGTCTCGGCCTACGAGGAGGGACCTTCTTGTCCTTCTCCCGGGGTATCTCTGTCGTCAATCTTCCGTTATACTTTTCGCCCTTGGTGCTCCCACTGTTTCTGTCAACAGTGTATGTGTCGCCACTCAAATCGGACATTGGACTCATCCGATTCGGGCTCAATGGTGCCTTCTCCGCCATGAAACCTTCTCCTCCTCCAACACCGGGCCCGAGACTCAACCTCATCTCCTTCAACACGACTCCATCACCCCTGCCAGACCTAGGAGTGTCAGGCACCTCAAACCGATCGTCCTGCGAGTATACCGAAGAGCTTCTCTTCGCCTCCCATGTCGCCTCCAACATAGGCCTACCGTCTCCAGTGAGAGGCCGGCCTCGACTCCTCGGCACCACCCCCAACACCGCAGTCCTCAGACTGAGCGTTGTCGGCGCCATGTGCGATATCGACAATACAGGCACAGGCGGTGCCGGCATCCGCAGTTTGTTCAAGTGACTGGCATAACTCGCGTTCCGGCTCCGCGCGAAAGGCGTGCTGGGCTCCGTCCATGGATAGCCGTGGTAGGTTAAGCTCGTCAAGTCAAAGCTCTCGTTCTCCGTGGCCTCAAGCGACCTTCTCTTCGCCGCACTCATCAGGCCAGGGAAAACCTTGGCCAGCAGCGGACGCAGTGTCGGGGCGCTGGCGCAAATGAGCGCCAAGTCGCACTCCAGGATCGTCATAACGAAGAACGTGAGCGTGTTGGTCACACCCGTGCTGTTGGGCAGGTAGTGCCTGTGCAGGCTGAGCTGAAGACGGACCATGCTCGCTGCAATAACGAAGATGCTCAAACTCAACACCACGGAGAGCGCAATCTTGTCCCTCCGAGGAAGGTCGAGTCTGGCAACGCAGGGGATGACCATGGCGATCAACCACGCGTCAGTTGCGGAATGAAGACTTGCGCTCGAGATCAACAGCTCTGGAAAGCCGAAGCACATCATCGGCCGCCCGAAGAACTGTCCCATCACCGGATGGCATTGGAGGAAGCTCATCAGCAGCATTGGTACGCTGTACATGAGCACAAACACAACTGTTCCCCATGCAAACAGCCGCCCTCGCGGGCGGGAGACAAAGACCCGGAGATAGAATGCCAGGATGGAGAATTTCGTCAGACAGAGGCAGAGTTGGTAGTAAATCAACCCGAGGTATGTGCGCATGATGTACGGGTTGACATCTTCCAGCAGGGACGCCTCTGATGGGGCCGCCAACAGCGAGGGCGTTGTGGCGGTGATGCCATAGACGATGCACAGGGCCGTTGAAAAGAGCCACGAGAGGAAGATGAGCGTGTCGTCCAGGAACCACTTGCGAATCACCCATAGCCGCGAGGCAATGCGAGCAAAGATGAAGAGAGTGCATACGACGTGCGGGAGCAGGATCCCAGTCATGAAAACCGGGATATTGGCATCGTCCTGTTAGAGGTCAGATACGCACAAACAGAACAAGACGAGAGACTTACGATTTCCTTCAGCACTGACGCTGGGACTCTCGGGTCTGGCGATTTCGGGTACGTGAGGTTCATGCCAATGCCCTCGGCGGAAGCCATCTTGCCGTGGTGGCTCTGCGATCGCAGAGATCGGGGAGATCGGGCGTCTTGTTCGTCTGTTCTGTCGCGCCACCTGAAGAGAACTCACGTCCTCGAACCCATGGAGAATGTGTCAATGGTCATACAACATGAAGCCTGCACGAGTCCCAAATCCGGAAGAGCAGATCATCGGTTTACATACGAAATCCCATTCCCCCAAAAAGGCAACTCCAATCATGCAAGCCACCCATACCACGCCATCCCGGCACCCGAGAGACCCCTACCCCTCCATCCCATCAGATCTCGCTCCCACGGCCACGTCTACCGCCTGCCGAACTCAACCCAGTCCGCTCCAAGCAACGGGCGCACAAGCTCCTTGCCAGGCAAGAGCGGTACCACCTGCTCGCTGCAGGCTAAACCCCCGCGATCGCGATTGGACGGGCGATGGTTTCGTCACTGATGGGACGGGACCGTCGGCGCGGCGAGCGTCGACTACTCAACTGGCACGGACGAGGGAGGATGGACTGAACTTGTGGCATTCAGCCCATCTTTTGGCACCGCTCGAGCTTCACGTTCTTGAAGCCCTGCCGTCCCTCTGTCTTTCTCAGCTTGAGGAGCAAACGAGACGACGAGCTGAAACGCCTGGGAAGGAAACGATCAACCCGTCCGCCTCGCCTCACTTCCATCGAGCTTTTTGATAAAGCCGTGGAAGCAATAATGAAACGCGCCTCACCTGTCAAAAAAAATCTTTACTTCCTTTCCCCGTATTGTTCTTCGGCGGAAGAAAAGAAATGGGAACCCCGCCATCTCCAACTGTGACAGCCAACAGCTCGACCAGTCGCAGAACCGTTCTTGGATGCGGGGTGCGGCACGCCACACACATCCGCTCCGTCGCCTCCCCTCCACCCCCACCAACCTGCCCTTCCATTGCGGATCTACTGCGCCAAACGACTCACATGGCCCCAGCTGCAGCGGAATGCCGTCCGGGAGTTGCCCGATCCGGCAGGACAAGTCTGCATCCCGGCGCCGATTGGTGGGCCATTTCTTTCTCGCAGAATGCGCGCGATATCATTGCCGACGTCTATTCGTTGTTGCGGGGCGTATTTGGATTGTCGATTCACGATTGCATTTTGTCTGGGTTGAAGGACACGGCAGACACCCACTCTTGGGTGGCGGTCGCACGCATTTGGCTGGTTGGGCTTCCTTTTACCCTTTCGCCATGAACAATGCGCCAATGCATCCTTAGGTTGGCCAGCTCAGCAAAGAACGGGGAGGAGGGGACGAGGAACCAGCACCCCCACCACAGCGCAACTGTTCGTTATTGGCAAGAACTAGTATTTCGCAAAAGGTTTCGGCCCGCCGTTCCCTTTGCCTTTCCTCGCCATACGTTTGTGCGTGGCTCGATTGCCTTTGGAAGCCCACGCCAGCGGCCGATGGCCCCCCGGAAGGCGAGATTGGCCTCCGAATGATGGACGCGCGGAGTGCTGCTGAACGGCACTGCATTGGACGAAGCTTCTCCTGCTGGCCCTCGGGATACGGGGGATCCTGGACATGTCTGGGACGAGCCGTTGATATTGGGTTCCCGGCGTTGGGCGGAGGAAGGCCCGTGGGTTGTGGTTGACGTGCGGTGCCATCTGGTGTGGTGGGATGGACGTCGTCTGTGCGACCACGCTGCCGCGTCTGTGGGGAAGGCATGATGTGATTCCTGAAGTATAGATGCGATGGATGATGAAATGCTGGATTTGTGTTTTCTATGCGAAGGTTGCCAAGAGCTTGGAGGCGGTGCTGGCTAGGTCTCTCATTTTCTGGAGAAATGACATCGTGATCGCGTTCGCGTGGTAGAGGAGCTGAGCGGCATGCTGGCTGGAGGCAACAAAGTGCGCCTCATCTTGGCATGAAGTCTGCGCGGTATCTCCTTTGGACAGGTGTTCTTGGCCTTGTGGCTTGGCCCTGAGGTAAAGTGATGCCTCGGGAAAAAGATGGCGGCATGTGCCGTGGTGGTGGCCCGATGAGAATGGTCAACATGTTTATAACTTCGGTTTCGCTTTATGTATGGCCGACCGATCATCTCCGAGGCCGACGTAAGAGGCAACAATGAAACATAAGAATCATGTCTCCAAAGTGGCCCAAAACCCTTTTCAAACACCACACGAACTTCCAATCTAGGAGTAACATAGTTCAGACGGCAAGCCGATAATGAGGACCCTGAGCCGTCAACCAGTCTTTATCCCTGCGTCGCCATACGCCCCTCCGGCTTGAGACTTTTCCGGGAGGTATCCGCGTCTTGGAGGCGTCGTCGGATATCTCAACTCTACTGGTGGGACGATGATTGGGCAGGTGAGGGCGCCCGTATTCGCAGACTCTCGCAACACCAAATTGCCCCATGGCTCACCTTCGGCATCATTAATTTATATCCATCCCTTCTACTTTGTGGTCGTATCTCCACCATGACACAACCTCAGGCTGCCTATGAGGCGAAGCTACTTCTGGTTCTCCAGGGCAAGATGTGAGTGTAACACGAAGTTGTATTGTCCAAGTCTACTTAGTTATCAAGGGGTTTGTTCCCTTCTCAAGTATACCCATGGTCAGTCGTGTTCCGTGGTTCGATACTGCCAATCGATTTGAAGTCGGGGATCGAGTTTGGCGTAGTAATCATCCGAATCGGTATTGATTTGGGTAGCGTTGAAGCTGTCCCAGCCGGTCATGACTAGGGATTCAGCTGTCGAGATGGTCGCGGAAGAATGTCCCAATACTGTGTTGTCTGCCATCTGGGCCCCCTGGTCTTCTCTCATTCGGTCGTACTTGGCCTTCGTCCGTTGCATGTAGGAGTCGATGCCCACAGTGATGTCCCCGCCTAGCTTCTCCATCGCCAAACGCCCAAGAAACTTCACCGTTACATCCAAACGAATCTCCATCGGCAATATTGCCGATGCTTGGGCCACCCGTTGCTCCATAGCTGTTATCTGTGCTTCGGTAAATGCTTGAGGTTGTGATCCCGGCCCAGGGGCTGCTTTCGACAGTTTACCTTCCATGTTGATCGCCCATACTCCGGTATAGGTCACGTTCGGGAGGCGAAATTTGTATACCTTTTGTACCAGTTCAACGATGTCAAGGATCCGTCGATCATTCCGAAACGCTTCGACGACTTCAGTCATCGCCAGCACAGTGTCTCTGAGTTCGTCGTGAGCCCTCCACAGATCTGTTGTTTGTCCACTGTCAGGCACGGCAACGGCGCGGATTGCTACCGCCCAGAGGACCGACTCTTGCACAACTCGTCCTGGTAGTTGCTGGAGCACTGCCCTTTGGATTTGTTTGTAAAACGGCGTGCGACACAACCGAAACGTACTCTTGGTAACGATGACATTTGCGGTATCAGAGAGATCTGCGAGCATTTCCCAATTGAATATTTTCAAGATGTCGGTGTAAGACGTGATCTTGTCCGTTAGAGCCTGGATCTTAGTCTGAGCTTTAAGGTTGCAGTCTTGGATCATCTCATCAGCAGTGAGCTTCTCGTTGCCCGGTTCGTTGCCTGTGAACATCTTGCCTGATCGGGATCATAAAAGTCCGGGCTCGAATGGGGTTTCAGGTTTTCAAGCGTTCAAGATCCAATGACTTTCAAGAGATGTTTGTCGCGTCGGTTCTCTATATTATGCATGCGGCGAGAAGAGTTGCAGTCGTTCTCGTTTGTTTGCGCAGAAAGGTGATGGTAGCGGAGATGTTGGAGTTGAAAAGCGAGAAGTTGGGGAGAAGCGCTCTTTTTATCTCGATGTTTGCTTTCCTTCTTGGACGCTTCAGGGAAGAGCTACCATTGAAATGGAAAGAAGTGAGTAGTATGACTGAGCTTTGGCAAGCGCGATTCACCGAGGCAGCATTTTTGCTGGAAGCAAGAGCTTCAACTGCGGAAGCCTCATCCGAGCTGCCCATCTTCGATCCTGACCCGGAACAACCTCTCAGCATTCCCATGGGCAATCATGTCCAACTCGCGCTCTCCTACCAGCCCGCTCCCCTTCAACTCCTCCATCCACTTGACCCCGTTTTCGCTCTTCTCAAAAGGGTGGTCGACACTGTACAGCACATGCTCAATAGGCGTATTCCGCAACACACAAGCGAGCGGCGCCATGCCCCAGACCCCGCTCGTGGTAAGCCAAATATTCCCCTCCCAGACCTCCTTCCACGCCCTCCTCCTGGGCCCCCATCTCACCGACAACTTGTCAACCCGCTCCATCATGAACGGCAGCATCTCCCCAAAATGCCCAATCACAATCTTCACCCCGGGGACCTCGTCAAACAGCCCCGCAGCGAAGAGTTTGAGCACAGCAAGGCCCGTCTCCTGATGCCACCCAAACCCGCTCGTCCCCAAGCTCTTCGCCGCCCCGAGCTCAAAGTTGCCGTCGTACGCCTCCTGCTGCACCTGCGATGGCCACGTCGGGTGCAGATAGATCGGCACGTCCAGCTCCGCCGCGACCCTGAAAACCTCCCAGAACTTCTCGGCGTCGTAATGCGTCCCATCGGCGTGTGCATCAACCAGCGCGCCCACAAACCCCAACTCCTTAACGCACCTCCTCAGCTCCGCCGCCGCAGCCGGGGGATCCGCCATCGGCAGCACCGCCAGGCCCACGAAGCGGTGCGGGTGCGCGCGAATGGACTCGGCGAGGGTGTCGTTGGCGAGGACGCTCATCCGCGCTGGGCGGGGGGCGAGGCCCGGCGCGTGGGAGACGGCTTGCAGCGCGATGTGGTTCTTGTCCATGTCGGCGAGGCGGAGCGGGCCGACGTCCGTGAGGCGCGCGGCGATGTCGGGGAGGTGTTTGAGTTGTTCTGCGTAAATGTCGGAGAGCTCGGGGAGAAGGGCTGGGGCGATGAAGTGCTCTTCGAGAGCGATGAGTGGGGGGATGTTTGGGGCCATGGCTGTGAGTCAATTGATATCGAGAAGTTGGCAGTGATGTGGATGAGGGTTGCCGTTGGGCATTGTCTAGATAAGTGAAAGAGAATGCGGTTGTGTTGATGATGTACTAGCTCCCCGCACTTCCCCAACGCCTCGACGCCTCTTTGGGTTTACTTTGCGGTACTACGTCCGAGACATGCATTCAGATCACGGGACTAGGCAGCAAACCGTCCAACCTTTCATCTAGAGTCTTGTTATCCGGGCGGATGCTTCGAGCTAACCGGGCGGATAACTATCATGCTAGACCTTATATCAACAATTTTGTCATCCTTGTTATCACTGTCGTCGCTATTGTCGCTATTGTCTCTATGGTCCCTGTTGTCATCGTCCCTATTACTATCGCCTCTGTTGTCTTCGTCGTCCCCGTTGCTGCTGTCTCTGTTGCTGTCGTCTCTGTCGTCCTCGTTATCGTCTGTGCCTACTTCCCGCCCGGATAGCAAACGCTTCATCTATGTATGAAGTTCGATGGGCGCAAAAACAGTTCGTCTTTCAATTGTTAATCTCCTCCCGGCTCTCTCTTTCATACACTCTACTTCCTCCCCTCAATCTCCTTCGCCTTCTCCCGCGCCTTCAGATACCCAGGCTCCTTCTTGATTCTGTCGATATACGCAGCCACCACGGGGTACGCCGCCCGCGCCGACCCACCCTCCCAGGTGCCCATCGCGTCGAACGCGCCGAGGTGGTCAGCCGTCGTCAGCCCAAAGCTGAGCAGGATGTCCGCGGCACTAAGCTCCGGGCCGCAGAGGAAGCCGTTGCCGTCGGTCACGCCCGGCGCGGTCTTGAGATACGACTCGAGCAGGGCGAGGTTCTTCTGCGCGTTGGGGAAGAGCACGAGGGCCATGACCTTGTTGACGACGAGGGAGGTGATGGGGCGGATGAAGAAGGGAACGTTATCTGATTTGAGGACTGGGCGATGTTAGTGAGACACGCGCGATGAGAGTAAAGGGGGCGTGGGAAGGGCATACTGCTGAAGAGGAGGTACTGCACCAGCGTCGGGAAGAAGGTGCCCTCGACGTAGTGCAGCAGGTACTGGAACCGCGCGTACGCCTCCGTCTCGCCGCCGACCTTGCCCTCCTGGCCGTCCTTCCACTTGCGCGGCACCAGCGACGGCTTGTTCTGGCCGAAGTGCTCGACGAGGTACTGCGTGATGTAGCCGCTCTCGGCGAGCTTGATGGGCTCGCCGCCGTTGGGTGGCGTGATTTCGAGCACGGGCGACTTGCCGAGCGGATGCACCTGCGTGAGCTCCGGCGGCGCGAGACGGTTCGGCTGGCGGAGGAAGACCTCGGTCGTGTAGCTGAGGTTGAGTTCCTCGAGGAGCCAGAGGATGTTTTGCGCGCGGGAGTCGTTTAGCCTGGGTTTGGGGTTAGTGTGGTGGACTCAATTGAGGTGAAGGCAGGACAGACCAAAAGAGCTTGATCTTGGGCTGTTCGTCGGTCGCCATTGTGAATTTTCGTTTGCTGGGCAGTGAGGGTGAGTGAGGTTTGCGTCTTGCGTCGTTGTGGATGAAGGCGAGGTTCCGTTGCGCGATGAAGAGCTTCGGGAGCTGCGATGAGGGGACGCGATGAGCTAGGGGGGTCGTTAGCCGAGCGCCACGTGCCGCTAGCACTCCAGCGTTCGCGGCGATGATCATTGTGGGTTTTGGGATACTTTGGTTGGCTGGAGGGCTTCGGCGGGTTTTTCTGGGCTCAGGGAGAGCATCATGACGTGCGCTGATTTAATAGCAGTCGGGTCATCGGCGGAGGGATTCTGACCGCCGGCAGGATCGGGGGACGGGGGCTATGTGGGCCGTGTGCGGAGCGGTTCCGCAGTGTGCCGGGCGGCCGGAATGGGTAGCCTGCGTGGGCTGACTTGGGGAGCGTAAGATGGGCTTAGACAATTCGGGCGAGGTCATGCTGCAAGGTACGATATTGTGTACTTCAAATTTCCACGTTGGAAGCGATTGGGGTGGATGAGGATGAGATGTTCATGCAGGTAAGACGGCTTTAAGATTCAGGTCCGGGGATGGAGCATCGCGACAGGGACTTCTGCTTTCCTAAATGGGTCCCGTAGGATGTCCCCGTCGGTCATTCACGGGATATTTTCGTGCCCACAAGCATGGAACGGCTCCTGGTCCCATTCTTCTTGACGAGAGTAAGATCGGTAGTCGATTGTCCCGGATCATTGTCATCTCTCCAACAACAGCCGATGTTCTAGACTCACGAGGACGAACGATCGGAGGCGTCCCCCCGAACTACAACTTCCTCTTCACCAGCCCCTTCCAAAAATCAAAACTATTCTCATCGCTCTGCAGCGCCCACATCCGGCCCGTCTCGCGCCCATCCCTATCAACCTCGACCGCCTTCAACAGGCCCCAGTCGCGCGTGATGCCCACGATCCGCGCCCGCGCGCCGGCCTCCTGCTCCAACGTCACCGTCTGCCCGGAGTGCAGCCAGTGCCTGTAGTACCGCTCCTCGAGGTCGCGCGAGAAGCCCTCGCGGCGGAATTGCGCGTAGATGGCCTCGAAGCGCGGCAGGATGCGCGCGAGAAGCGTCTCGATGTGGAAGCCGCCGGGCAGCGAGGCCGGCGCAATGGCGTTGAGCGACGTCGTCGGGCGCGTGTTGGTCGTGTTGATGCCGATGCCGACGACGCACTGGTACGAGCCCTGGAAGTAGCTGCAGGTGGAGAGGATGCCGCCAATCTTGACGTAGGAGGGGTCCGAGGGGGAGGAGGCGGGGTCGCGGCAGTCTATGGTTGTGGTCAATCAAGGGTTCTTCGAGGAAAGATAGATGCGAGGAGACTTACAGATGTCGTTGGGCCACTTGAGCTTGATTGGGATATCGCCGCATCCCACATCGTAGGTTTGCACGGCCTCGGCGATGGCGATCGCTGAGATGTACTGCAGGAACACAATCGGGTGAGAGGCGGCCAGGTGTGCGGGATGGTTGATGACCGTTGAGAAGAGCAAGCTTCCAGGCGGCGCGATCCAGACGTTTGTGCCACGGCCGCGGGCCGCCACGGAGACTGCTGCCGTCAGCGTGAAGCCGGTCGGGAGACAAGACAGGAGCTTGTTGTTTCTGCCAAAGTCAGCACGTCTTCGTATCACATACAAAGAGAAAACCTACTTATCCATGAGCGTATTCGTGCTCGTCACAACCTCACCATACAACAACGTATCGCCCCACTCCTCCGCCTCCTTCTCCTTCTCGCGGTACCCCTTCAAGCTGTTGTAATAGAGCCGGTGGTTGAAGCTCGGCGTCTCCTTGACGTCCGGCCACGCCTCTTCGTGCGGGACGATGACCTTGACCACCTTGTCGTAGTCCATGGCCCCCGACGGCAGCGCGTCCCGCAGATCCTCAACGCTGAATCGTGTGGCCTGCTTCTCGATGCGGAAGACGTCGTGCTCGCCGTGGATGTACTCCTCCCCGTCCCCGGTGCGCGTGATCGCCTCCTCCCAGGAGGCCAGGGTCTCGGCGACCTCGGTGTGGTTTGTCGAGGTCAGGTGCAGGCGGGAGAGCACCGGGGGAGCGGAAGGGTCGGCGCTGAGGTCGAGGCCGAGCTTGGTGAGACAGGTGCGGAGGAAGGAGATGCGGGCTGCGTCGGCTGCTGCGAGCGTCGCGATGAGGGTTTCGTAGGAGGGGATCTTGGGCTGGGGGTGCAGGTTTGCGGCAGCGAATCTGGGTACAGTTAGCTGAGCCATCAAAAAGGGGGCCGAGGGACATGCTCGGGATGAGGACCGGTGAGAACGACATGCCCGTTCCCAACCTTGGAGTAAATCACCGCAGCCTTCCCATCCCCGCCATCGACATCAAGTTCATCCGCATAACTCGCAAGCACCTCCACCCCCTGACACCCCTTCGCGTCAACAAACACCCCGCCCCCGTTATAATAGCTCACCACCTCCCCCTCAGCCGTACTCAGCCTCACAGCCCTCGCCCCGCTCTCACTATGGTACGCAAACCCCTTGAACGCACCGCCGCGGCACGTCCCGGGGAAGAAGCCCAGCTCGCGCGTGCCAATGACCTCGAGCGTCTTGTCGCCGACCTCGAACTCGCACTTGCGCGAGGCGTAGTACCCGCCCGCGCAGAAGCCGAGGTACGCCCCGCCCTTGCGGACGAACTCGGCGATGCGCCGGTTGCCGGCGCCGTTAAGCACGCGGCAGTAGCCCAGGTCGCCGCCGCCCGGGATCACGAGCAGCGCGCAGGTCGCCTGCCAGGGCTCCTTGAGCAGCGCGGGCTCCGGGAGCGGGATGACGGCGTAGGTGGGGGAGAGGAGGTGGCGGAGGGTGAGGAGGGCGTGGCGGACTGATTCGAGGGTCGTGCCGGTGCCTGTCGTGGGTGTCAGTTTGAGGACGTGGAGTGAGAATTGGGAGGTTGCTTGCCGCTGTAGACCAGCACGTTCAGTTTCCGAGGCGCCATGGTGTAATGTTGGCGATGGCCGGTGAGATGAGTTGTGAGGGATGAGTGAGTGAGTGAGTGAATAAGCCCCCGTCGTTGGGAGTCAAACGCCGAAAATTTAGGGGCACTGTCCTGAAGTGCTGAACCCCAACAATTCTACAATGCTAAATTTGACTCTTTTTCCCTTCCTCACATCCGACGAAGTAAAAGCAGCCTGCACTCCTCAACCAGCGCAAACTTCAACTCTCGGAGCGGAGATCGAGCAGGAGGAAACAATGTCGAAGCAAGAGAGCGACGCGGCGCAGAAGGCGGCTGCAGACGACGAGCCCGATGACTGGTGCGTATTTCCTTTTTCACCTCGACGGATCTCACTCTTCTCCGAGACAGTGGCCTTCGTGGCGTGAAATCGATGAGGAAAAAACATCTCGGAGAAAAATTGTCGACGGCCATCAAAACAAAAACGCAGGGACTGCGGCTAACGTTGCCACGCAGGGACAAGCGCATCTTCAGCACCGGCTGCGCAGGTAAACGTCCAACCGCATTCTCCGATCCAGCCACGGAACGACCGGCCGGCAATGGCTTGCGCTAACACGCTGTTCAACAGACGAGAATGCAAAGTTGACAGACTGCTATTTCGAAAAGAAGGACTGGCGACAATGCACCGCCGAGGTTCGTCCAATTCCCCCCCCCCCTCCTTGCTAACCAACGTGATGAGCGAAGCTGACGACGGGGGTCGTCCCAGATGGAGCGGTTTAAGAGCTGTTGGAAGCAGCAGGGGAACGATGCCCGGACAGACACCAAAGACGCCTGATTCTCGACTCTTCGGCATGAAAGAAGTGTACGATGCGTGTATAATTACTGTACATAACTCCCATCAACAACATCATGATGCCCTCAGAACGAAGTGGACTGACCAACTGCTCCATGACCGCAACAGTGCCGAGGCGTCGCTCACACGGTCCCCATTTAAGCGGTGGCCCAAGCTCCAATCCACGGCACGGCGTTCCTCCGCCCCGGCCAAATTTCAATCTCTCAATCACTACCCGCCCGCCGCCGCCCATTCCCGATATCACCATCGACAGCGCGCAAACACCCATTTGCGCCGCCTGCTCCGTCCAACATTCTCTACCGCTCTCTCTTTCCTGATTTATTTGCAGAAAGCATACAGATCCCATAATGATCCCCGCCATGGCTTCCCAGCAAGCCCTCCGCCCGCTCCTGCGCCTCACCCGCCCCGCCACCCAAATCGCCAGAATCACCTCCACAACACGCACAAAAGCAGCCGCCGCCGCGACAGCAACAGCACCCAAACCCGCCCCGAAGCCCGCCGTCTCCCGCGCCGCGACGCCGATAGTCAAGAAGCCATACACCAAGCCCGCGCCCAAGCCCCCATCACCCCCGCCCCCGCCACCCGCAGCAGCAGCATCAACCCCCGAAGCCGACGCTGCCATCGGCCCCTCGCTCTCCTCCTCCACCCCGCTGCCCACCGCGCCCTTCGACAACGGCACCAGTAACGGCAACGGGAGCGGAAGCGAGGACGGCAACGGCAACGGCGTCGTCGACTGGACGAGATCATACTACGGCCTCGGCACAGCGCGCTTCCCCAAGGAGGTCGTCGACATCCTGCTGCAGCCCGTCAACCCGGCCGACGTCGAGGTCAAGCCCGACGGCATCATCTACCTGCCCGAGATCAAGTACCGCCGCATCCTGAACCAGGCGTTCGGCCCCGGCGGCTGGGGCCTGGTGCCCAAGGGCGAGGTCGTCGTCGGCGAGAGGATCGTGACGAGGGAGTATGCCCTCATCGCCGAGGGACGGTACGTGAACCTAATATCTCCTCGCTTCTCGTTGTCTCTCCGGGAATGAGACAGAGCAGCAAGACTAACTTTATCACCACGCAGATTCATCTCCCAGGCACAAGGCGAAAACGGCTACTTCAACGTCGAGAACCTCCCCTCCGCCGTCGAGGGCTGCAAATCCAATGCCCTGATGCGCTGCTGCAAGGACCTGGGTATCGCCTCCGACCTGTGGGACCCCGTCTTCATCCGCGCCTTCAAGAAGGAGTACGCCCTCGAGGTGTGGTGCGAGCACGTCACCACGGGCAAGAAGAAGCTCGTCTGGACCCGCAAGGATGTGCCGATTGCGTACCCGTTCAAGAAGACGCAGTAATTAACCGAAAAACATTGAAAGAAAACAAGATGCAAGGGGTGGTGGAGTGTATAGACCCACGAGGAATAAAACAATGTACGATTGGATGGGAATCTCTCCTGTATAAATAGACCAGATCATATGGCATGGGAAACGCGCATAGACGCATAGGCATTTTACGTAGCGACAACAGCAGCTTGCCTCGATGAAAGACTTCATATCGGTTCGTGAGAAGGGACATCGACTGCTAGCGATGAGCCCCGTCTATTCAGCCCTGAACAAGAGGGGATTGAGGGGAGCGCAGTGTTTTCTGGTCCCCGAAGACGTCTTACAAGTCTGTCCATCCGATGCTCCGCCCGGCCGAATCTAGCAAAATCAGACATGGAACCCACAAAACTCCGTAGCCCAGTTCAATCAAAGAGAAGCGAGACACTACTTCTGCACGCCAGAGCTAGACCCACCGTCGGGATTCTCAGCCGTCGGCGTGGAGCCCCATCCGAACGGCATCCACGACGATCCCCCGCCCTGTCTCCGCCTCACGGTCCCTTCGCCGTCTTGGTCCTCGGCCCCGCTCTCAGCATCAATCTTTTCAAAGTCGGTCTCGCTGCGCGACTTGCTCAGCCCGCTGTGCGCGCTCATTGGCCTCTGCGTAGGCTCGTCGTCGTCTGCCCCATCCAGCTGCATGCTTCCCGCCCTGCCAGGCACCTGACCCTCGGTGACAGCAGCCTCGCGCTCCAGAACTTTGAGGAGGAATGCCAGGCGCTCGCGCTGCGCGGCGATGAAGCTCGTGCGCTCGCCGCCCTGCAGCTCCGGCGGGATGAGGTTGCCAGACTTGGAGAGGTCCTGGTGTGGATGGCCGGTCACGCCGCCACCGGTGGCAGCCGAGACGGCGCCGGCGAGGAGGTTGTAGAAGTCGGTGCCGGTGTTACCGGCGGGTGCCCAGCGCGCGGCAGGGACGCTAAACCGGGCAAGCAGCGACTGAGTGTAGGACTGAGAAGCCGGGGGCGGGGTAGCGGCGGGTTCGGGCTCGCCTGGAGGCAAGCCGAGAACGTTCGTCTTGATGAGCTCAATGGCGCGCTTTAGGTAGGCGATGCCAGCGGCCTTGAGGCGGTCGTGGGCTTCCGAGATGAACTCTTCGATTTGGGCTTCGTTGTCTTGGAGGAATGGGTGGACGTGGGTTTGGTAGATGATGCGGGCGCCTTGGGTCTGGGGGAGGACGAGGTAGAGGAGGAAGAAAAGGCGGATATAGGCGTAGAAGGGGATCCTAGTAGTGTTAGCCGACGCAATTGCAGAGGAGAGAGCAGTTGCGACATACCAGACGAGAATCCATTCAGTCCAGGACTCGACGAGGAGCGCGCAGGCGAGGACGACCCAGTACATGAGCCATGGCGTCAGCTGGGCGGGGTCGGAGGTCTTGAGGGCCTTGTAAGAGGCGAAGAGGGGGAAGAGGAAGGATGCGATGGAACTACGATGCGGTGTCGCGAAGTCAGTGAGAAGTCCGGAATCGGCGGCGGCTTCCCCCAGAGAGAAGTATGGGGGAGAGCATTGGGGAGAACGGGATCGGAGGGGCGGCAGGGTGCCCCGCGCGGGCTGTACTCACGATAAGAGATGGGCGAATATGTCGAACATGGTTGCGCTTCGGGTGGGAGTATCGATAAGGGAAGCAGCAGGTAGGGAAAAGGTCGAGAAGGTGTGTGAGAGAGAAAGAGATGTTGTATCAGCGGAGAAGAGATGGATGGCGGCAGCCTTGCACACGGATCGGTCAGCGCACGCGCAGCGGCAGCGGGAACCTGATGGAAGAAGCTCAGCAGGGCAGCACAGCCGACGTCAGGCGAGGGGTTGCGCAGACGGGATGGCCTGGCCGGACCGAGTCGAGGTGAAGGTTCAAGTAAGAGTCGGGGGCCTGCGTTCGAAGGGTTCCAGATCCCACGTCCCAGATGATCCCGTCAGGGCGCTGTGTAAGACGGAAAGTCGGTCGTAAGGTGAGGCAGGCGGAATAGCACTTGTACGACCGCGACCAGTAGAGGTGGGAGGAGGTGCAGATGCAAGCAGCCGGTGCAGGTGTAGGCGCAGTAGTAGCAGTAGTAGCAGCAGCAGGAGCAGCAACCATTGTCGGCGCTCGGAGGACGAGAGAGGTGAGGTGAGTGACAGGGTGGGGAATGGGGGTCCTGAGCACGCGGACAGAGCAGGTCACGGTGCAGGCACTTTCTCTCCAGGTCAAGTGAGCTAGCTCTCACACTCACCTTGGCGGATGCAGCGGGGCGAGCTGAAGGGACACTCGTGGCGGGGACACTGGAGGGGGGAGGGGGGCGCACCGGGGATCGTTTTGGGGGCGCACCTTACCCGCTAGAAGCCGCGCACTTGCGGTTGATCGGAGGGGCGTCGCAACGGACGTGGAGGGAGGGGCCTGGATAAGATCCTAGTGCGTGCCTGCTGCACCTGGATTGGCCGACGTCATTGAGGGGCGTCCGATAAGCCGATAAGGATCACTTAAGCAATGCTGAAACCGGACCTGGCAGGGACGACTCGACAACTCATGTTTTCATCTCATCTCGGTCCGTGGGCTGTTGCAGGGCTCACCGACGCACGATGCCGTCTTTAATACCACGAGAAACCCCTTAATGAACACCTAGTCTTTGACAAAAAAAATATATATGTGGCAACGCTAAGGTTCGTGCCTGAGTCTGCCAGAGAAACAAACATCTGTCTTTGGTTGACGGTTGCCTGGACCAGCCAGAACTGCGAGTACGCGTCCATTGACGAAGTCAAATGCCCATCTTACCCGAAAGGAACCATGTTTTACCCCCAGGTCTCCCCCGTATCCAAGCGGCATGTGATGCTGTTAGCGCCTGTCGGTCCCGCACCCTGGTCAGGGCCCCAACTTGCCCCTCCGGAATGCCCCTTTCAGACATGCCACTGAGACCGTCAAAGAAATTTTCGGGATACATGTAGCCAACGAACTGTCGAGAGGAAGGTGGAAGTTCACGCTACAGTCTGTGTAAACTCATCTTCTTTGCTAGGCAGGCAATAAAGAACACGTTGAACAGCCACGTAGCCTTACCAACAGGCAGCACATGATTCTGTAAAAAAGAACAACATGGCCCTACCAAATATGAATCGTGTCTTGAATGAGCTGAAAACTTGCCTGTCTTTTGTCAACTTCCTTCTTGTTTGCATTCCGACAATTCCAACCCTCAAGTGTAGCCCACGCTGTGTCTTATCGTACACTTGCCCTGCTGTAAAAGGCAATTCTGGAGCAACTAGAAAGAGCAGGTCAGCTGCAAGTCCCCGGCTGAAGTTGTTCTCATTCTTCTTGACATCACAGTAGGGAGTTGCATTGAGGCTGAGACTTTTACCGCCATAGGCAAAACTCAATTCTCTCTTGGCAATAAGACGCCATTCTGTATCCACGTACGGACTGCGCCATAGCCCGTGTATGTGTTGAATTAGGTTAAGTTCTGAACTCTAGTCTAAGTGTCTAATAACACCACTCTATCCGTTGAATAGAATACCTCGCAAATTGCAAAGTCCCTTCTCCTTTTACAATTTTCGTCCAATCTTCAATAGACTAATCATGCGCTTCGACGTTTTCAATGGCAGTCTTGTTCAACCCAGGCCAGTGCTTCTTACCCCAAGTGTACCAGAAGCTCACCGCACCAACAACAACGACAACATACACTGGGCCAGCATAATTCATCTCCGTACCCGTGACGGGGACGGTCTGCGGGAACGGCAGCCATATGCTCAGGTACATCGACCAAAGCAGCGCGTAAATGTTGATCGGCGTGCCCCAGCCCTTCGGCAACGACCATCCTCCGTACTGCACCTCATAATCCGGGCCGTGACCGATACGCCTCGTCATCCTGGCATGAAGCATGCAGGATATGGCGATGATGTACGAACTGTACAGACCCAGAGACGATAGTGCCGTGAACGCCGAGAAGATGGTTGCCGTGGCGTTGTTGCCAACCGTAAACAGCGAGAGCAAAGTAACGATGACACAGGGCAGCCAGACAGACCTGACCGGAACCCGGTACTTGGGATGGATCTTGGCAAAGTACCGCGGAAGCCCTCCATCTCGAGCCCATGCCCACGTAATTCTCGACACCGACGCCAGCGAAGCGGCAACCACGCAGAACGTGATAATCAACAGTCCGCACACCATCGCCGTCCCCGCCTTCGCGCCCGCCGCGTTGAACAGCAACGGGATGATGGGATAATCAGACGCCAAAACATCATCCGGCTCGCCCATCGCAAACAGAATGGCCAAGATGATCCCGTACGACATGATCCCATTCAGCACGATCGTCCACAGCATCGCCCTTGGCACAGCCTGCTTCGCCCGCCGCACCTCCTCCGACATGTGCACCACGCCGTCGAACCCGATGAACCCCCACGCCGGCACCAGCATGCCAATGTTCCACGACACGAACCCGTTCGTCCAGCCGGAGCTGACGGTGCGCTCGAAGAAGACGAAGTCGGCGCTCGCGCGCGGCGCGAGGGCGAGCAGCACGACGACGATGACGACCCAGAGCACGACGTGCAGCACGCCCGCGAGCAGCTCCATCCACGGGATCGTGCGGAAGGCGTACATGTTGATGAGCCCGCAGGCGACGAGCTGCGCGACGATGACGAGCGTCAGATGCCACGGCTGGAAGGAGTAGGACGGGTAGTTGGTGACGACGAGGCCCATGATGATGTTGGCCTCCGAGGCGGCGGAGCCGGCGAGCGCGGAGACCCAGGCGAACCAGGTGACCCAGCCTTGCATCCACTGACAGCAGTAAGAATCATGTCAGCGTTATCTTTCTGCTTTGGTTTGGACACTTGGATGAGGCTTACCGTGATGAACCTGCGGTGCTTCTCGGGAGCGAGGAAATGAGTCCAGTGATACTGTGCTCCAGCAATCGGCTGTATGGTTGCGAGTTCCGCCATCGAGAGTGCCTGGGCCATAGCTCCTACGACAACGAGAATGATGCCCCAAGCAAGCGTCTGCGGCCCGCCGTTGTAGAAAGTTGCTCCCATGTCCATCGCCATGACTTCCCATGATGACATGAAGATAAGGGCGAACGCCAAAAGTTGCCAGAATGAGAATAGTCTCTGCGTGCGATGTCAGACTCTAGAGAACCATACGTCCACTCGCGCTTCATATCGAATTGGAGTTCGTTACTTACCCTGAGCGATGAACCGACATTGTCATCGACCGGCGCATGAGCGCTGCCACTCGTCTTCTCAGAAGAGCTAGTAGTGTTCACCGCAGCGTACTCGCCCTTGGGCTGCTGCATCTCGATAAAGTCGGCTTGTGTCATATTGTCGACTCTCACGAAAATACGTCAACTTACAATCACCATGCAATGTTTGGAGTACAATGGAGGAAATTCTGTTAAGAGGGGGAAACGCTGCCTAGAAAAGTCTTCGGTAACACGACTGGGTCATAAACAATGCCAAGACGACTAGACGATCTGGCCGCTGCACCTCTATCGCGCCAATCCGCCTTGAGATGCTCGGTACGTGGTGCGATGTGCGATGCGACCCTGAGACACATCGGCCCCAGTGCCGTGCAGGGCAATGTCCAGCTTCCCATTGGGTGTGCTGGGCGGGAAAACGCGAGATAGAGAGGAACTACGAGACCCCCAGCCATCTTGATGAATTGCAATGGCCGCTAGCAGGGGAAGGGATCTGTTTTTTTCGCCACTGATCGTTGCAGAAAAAGAAAGTTCTGCTGCAAGTCCGAGGTCGCGAATTGCGTCGCTGCTTTTTATTGGGTCGCTCGCTTGAACAAGGGGGGAGACAAATTGAACATCTTGTCTTGCCGGGGGTGGACTTCCTCAACTTCATGGACGAGGCATGCTGTAGTGTAGATACCTGCGAGAAGACAATTGAGTGATGAAAATGATGCAAAAACAATTGGTGTTAAGTAGTTCCGTGCGCCCATGTTGGTCACGCTTTTGGACGTAGTTGTCTATTACACGGCTGGAGGAAATCTTGACCAGGATACTGCGCCTTTGTCAGCATTCGCTGATTGGTTACAAGTGTCGTTCTATTTCCTCAATATGTGAAATAGACTTACGGCTTGCTCTCATACTTCTTGTCTTCAAGCAGGACTGTTACAGGCACGGTTCCAGTGTCTTCCGACACACTCTCACGGGACAAGGAATGGGCTAGGCACATGGGAAGGAGCTCTCATGTCGACAAATTTAGACACCACCAGTCTGCACTCTGTCGTAGCAGCCTTTTTGCTGTTAGCCATTCAAATGGAGCTAATTTCAGTTACCTGGCATTGCTCGTTTCTTCGTAAAGAAAATGACACTTGCAAACCACACCGGCGACTTACGACGAAGTGAGCATCGCTCTCAAACCTTGTCTAAACATTAAAGCTCTTCCACAAGTGTGTTCTTAACCCAAAACTCCGCAAGAAACAGTGATGATACTACGCTGTCCACACCTTAGGATGACATTCGTCTCGCATCGAGCAATATCTAAAATTATGGAACCCAGACCATTTCTCCTGTCTTAAAGTCTTACCGGCTTTCTTGCTTTCAACTACATCGCCCGGTATTTCATCATGTGTTAAAACTCCACTTGTTCGAGCAACACAGTGACCCATTCGCCGCAGGTATTCCCTAGCTTCAACACGAGTAGCATCACTCAAAATTTCAGTATCTCCAATAGCATGATGTTCTCAACTATCTTGCCCCGCCAGCTATACAACCCACTCTGCTTCTTTCAAATGCGGATCCAAAAGCCCCTTGAAAGAAGATATATCCAAGCAGGCCTCATCGCTTGCTCCACTCCAGCAAGCCCTAGCATGATGGGCCCATTCCACTGCGGGCCCGTCAACGCTTCCAAGGAAGCACAAAAACATTCGCTCAGATCGTCTAGTTGGTTAGGATGATACGTTGTGGTCTTCTTCACACAGCGCTCCGTGTTGACGGCGGTTCGAATCCGCCTCTGAGCAATGGTTAGATCGTGAGATCTTAGCCTTTTGCTTTTGGTCGTCCTGGATTTTGAGTTTGCGGTACATTTTGTGGGGCTCGCCTGGGATTGAGGTTGAAGAAGTTGTGATTTCATCTTGGTTTGTTTCTAAAGTCTGGAACCAACTATTTCATCAAACGCTTGATAGACAGCCCATCAAGGTTGTGTACATGATAGGTCAGGGAAATGAAATAGAAGCATTCTTCCTGGGAATTGATGTTTTTTCCTTAATAATCCCGAAGCATGCGGCATTCAAGTTCACGTCACTGTTTCTGAATAACAGGAGGTTTTTCCCGTCATAGTGCTATCCCATCCTCTACCCCTGAATCAACCAGTAGAAGAGTATCTTGATCCACCAAGGTGAGTGGCTTTCTTGTACGGCAGGCAATTCACAAGGTGTGCAGCCGATGACCCGCTATACGAACTTATAGAGGATAAGTCAGATGGGGGGGAACGACACGTTACCTCTTTTTCTTCCTACTGCCTTTGTTTTCTTTCCTTCTCTCATTTTGACCTGATATGCAGACAAACCTTTAGCTGAGACGACTTCCAATGGACGAGACGACCCTAACAATCCTGGCAGACGCTGGGTATGATATTTATAGCTGGGTTTTTGACATCGACCCTTCTCGAGACTGCGATAAGCCGCTGTTTCGTTCTATCGGCGAGCGATGCTTCACGATTCAAACGACTTATCTGCAAATTCCCCCGCGTCTGGGCTTCTTTTCGCCGGGGCCCAGTCGCTTGCAAGGGATGGAAGCCTGCTTTGTTGCAAAGTTAGCCAGCTTCTATCTCATTTTCTACCCGTTTCTCGGCATGATGGGTCTTCTAGGGTTGTTGCCTTACTCTTTCATGCGGAAGGCTGCGCTCTTGCCTCCAGCAATGACTGTTATTGCCTGGATCCTGATGTGTATAGTAAGTGGCCAGGGTAGGCAATTTGTCACTGTACTCCCGCTAACATCCTAGTTTCAACAGACTCGCTACCTCGCGCCGGCTTCCTTGCGACATGATGGACCCCCTCAAGGCCGCTGACGCTTGCCGATGGTCTTCGTCAGATTTCTCCAAGACGCGAAATGGCCTGAGTGACGCTTCTCGGTGCCATTTTCTCGGGGCTGACAACTCTCAGCCGTGGCCAACGACGCATTTGTGTCCATTCCGGCCCACTTTGTCTCGCCAGAAACGGACAGGTTCATGGTCGATCGATTCCTACCTCTCAGTTGTGTCAGCAGGTGAGAACTGATTTGAGGCTACCTTATATGGGCTCTGCAGGGCTCTTTCCTACCAAGACTGACTCTCTCCAGAGTTGGAAAGTGGCGACACGCGTTGCGAGCCACGGCCTACACTAAGCAAGAGCTCTAAAGGCCAATCTTGCAGTCACGCCAAGGAGCTGGCCGCCTCTTTGGCTGGGACGTTTTCTGTCATGGAAGGGGCGCTTTTGGGGTTCATGACTTTTACTCGACCTGGCGTACTCTACTCCGCCTTCCTCTAATAAATGCAGCTATTTTAAAGGAAGGGGTTACTTCTCAAGGTCGCAGGTTGCTACGAAGGGCAGTATGACGTCCAGGTTCCTTCCACTCCGACCCCACTACGTGATGCTTGGGAAGGGCCGTCCTTCCCACCCCTGAATTCAACCACGGCCATTCTTTCCTTGAGACGTTACCAAGGCCTTGACCTGCATAAAATCTCGAGTGTCTGAATCGACGTCCGTTTTCTTCCCCCTTTCTTCTTCACCGAGAGCATCTCACACCCATCGTACTATCATCATGTTTCCTATCCCCTCTCTCCGCCATTGCATTCTCCTTTGGGTGCTCGTGCCCGCGCTAGGGTGGGCGATTGAGCGCTCGCTCCGGCACGTCGTGGAGTTGAGGAGCTTCGGCACCGACCCTCCCTTGTCGTCGCTGTATTCGTTATCAAGTGGATGACCGCTTTCATTGTTTGCTAGGTCAGCAGTGTCATCGAAATCATCTACCTTGCACCTTAGGTCCGAGGGCTGTAATGGTCCTAGGACCCTGAGTGTGAGCTCAGGCCTGTGCACCGGACGGTAATGTTTGGAACTTTTGCCTCCTTTGGCATCGTCGCTGGTCATACACACCCTTCGGGGTACCATGCGGTCGAATTTCAATCAGTGGGCCGGGGTCCTGGTGGTCGAGACAATTCAGTCTTGGCCACGCGTTCAAGAAGCTAAGTAGTCCAAAAGCTCGCCACTGCCTACGTCTTTTACTCTGCTAATGCATGCAACTCGACAGTTTTCATCCACGGCCGGCTCGAAAACCACTTTTGAAGATCTCTCGTCTTTTCCCTCGGGCATGAACGGAAGTCGAAAAAGGACAGCTGTCTGAGTATGGTTGCCCGGACAGCCTCTCCCCAGACACTTTCTCGGGCTCATCGGCTTCGGTGGCAGACGAAGCATATTGGACATGGTCAGAGGGATTCAGAAGGGAGCGATCAGTTTCTGGGATTACGTGGGAAGGGAGGCGGGGGACTGCTCTCCAATGTATCGTAAACCTGAAGTAGAAGGCTTAATGAGACGACGTACTTTTGACTTCTTCGGACAAATGCCCATGGTTATTGATTGCGTAGCAGAACTCCTCCAACACTCAACTCACCCTGCTCAACTATTGGATCTGGGTAATCCACTCATGACCAACCGGTGCACTACCAACATCCCGATTTGATACTAGTCTTACACTCACTCCAACCCCAAGACTCAATTGCACTGGTTCCCAGGCCATCAGAGTCAGCAGGCACACGCCATTGCCGTAGTAAGCAGCTAACGAATTGCGAAAGATGACGAGATTTCCGCAAAGCACCTCTCCGAGAACGCGAAGCAACACCCTCGCTATGTCAACAACCACCATGAAAGCAAATTGACCCCCGTGCCGCTCCCTTGGACCGGCATTGGAACGGACGAGCTGTCCATCATCGCACCACTCGACAAATCGCTTCCCTGTGCGATATGGACGGTCCCTCTGCCTTCTTTTTGTGCCGCCCGCCTGCGAATAATCGTTCAAGAGCGCAAAAACCAGCAAAGTTCGAATCATTGCAAACGCAGATCTGTCGGGTGTCATTGCTTCCAGCATGTTTGACATGACTTACGAGGGGAGTCATATGAAAACTCCGCAAGATGATACGGATGAAGAGGGTGTCCTTGATTCTCGGGTTGATGCAGCATGGGCAGGCAGGGAAGCTTCACGGATGAAGGATGCCCTCGACAACGTTCAAGGTTGGCATTTCTAGAGGAACGATGCATGGACAAGAAAAACGTTGATTCAGCTGGTATCTGGAAAGCGACGGTGCGAAGCGTTGCCCGGTAGAGAGACATAAGTCGGCACCATTCGGCACCATGGGAATGGAAATTGGCAAGGCCTGAAAATCAAATTTCAATCCAAAACGTATCACAGAGACTGTTGCTATATCATGGAACCGAAAATGAAGTATTACTTCTATTCTCAAGGAGGAAAAGCAAGACTACTGACTGACCGTGAAGCCTCTTCGTGCTTTGCCTGTACCCTGTCGCTTTTGTCCGCCTGGACATCACGGAACGGCTTTGGGGAAGGGAAGTGAAGGATGATCGTCACGTGGCATGCTGCGCAGAACATGTAGCCTCAATCTGTCAATGAGTAGAACACAATCTGCATTCTCTAACGACCTCTGATCGGTCCAAACCCCTCACCTTGGTGGTTGTCTTCTCTTATAGTACAGTATTAACACATGCGCAACCCTTTTTTTATCGTCTAACCATGCCAATGCAGGCGGTGCCGCGCCACAAATCCACCCTGCCCAAAACGCCATGCCATGCGGAGTCGAGTGAAGTTGTTCCAATACAGTTCCCTGATCCAGGAGGGCCCTCTCAAGTCTTATCCCAATGAGACTCTTAGCCCTCCCGTCTTCGTTCCATCGTCGATCGTCCCTCCTCAGAACCGAGGCGTGACCCCCTGGTTCAACCCCTCAACCGCTCACCGGTCCTTGTAAATCTTGGGCTTAAACCCCTCCTTCACCTCGGCCTCGGCCTCCTCCTTCTCCACCAGCGGCCCAATCTCGCTCTCCAGCCTCTCCCGCGCGCGCAGGATCTTGCTCTGCAGGTAGAAGCTGCCGCCCTTCTTCGGGTCGTTGGCGTCGAACAGCCGCTTGAAGCGCTCCATGACCTCGCCCGCGTTGTTCGCGCCCTCCTTGGGCGCGTCGACGTTGAGGATCTTGCACGCCTCGTCGAGCGTCATGCCGCCCGCGCCGCTCGCCTTGGCCGCCACGCCGCCGCCGTTGCCGTTCTTGGCCTGCGCGCGCGCGTACTCGGACGAGGCCTGCGCCTGCTTGTAGGCCGCGGCGAAGGAGCGGCCGACGATGCGGGTGCCGACGAAGAGGACTTGGGTCACGAGGCGGTAGGCCTATTTGCAAGCAAGACTTGTTAGCACATTGGTACAGCTTCTGCGATTGTTTTGGAGCGGTGGTTCTGGGGGTTCCGGCGGGTTCGGGGTGGAGGCGGAAGATGCGGTGGCGCATCGGAGGGGAGGGGGCGGCAAATGGAGACTCACCATCTTGACGTATTAGTCGCAGCAGGTTCTGCGGTGGAAATTGTAGATTGAAGAGGTTGTAGAGAATCGGAATGTCAAATCGCGCACGGTTCAGCGAGTGCGGATGTGGTGCGGTCGGACGGGGCAGTCGTCGCGAGGCAGAGCTGCTGGGCGTGGGGGTTTGACGGCGTCGCTGATGCCAGAAAAATCCATCATGACATGGAAATTGCCGACGAGAAATTCCGAGCTCTCCGGGTACGGGTTTTGCCGTTCCGGACCTTTTTTTTCTTTTTTTTTTTTTTAACTTGCCTCTGCGTCTGTGCTCGGTTCTTCACAATTCTGCACAACTGCGGCGATTCTCGCCAGCTGGCGCCAGCAGGTGCCAACGCCCTCGGCCAAGATGGGTGGCCCTGGTGGATAAACATGATTCTGTAATTTGAGTTTGCGACCATCACCAAAAAGCTCCGCTGCGCTCGTGCCCCTTTTCTACGATAACGGGCTTGATATCGCCCTGATGAGCTTATTCTCACTTCATGTCTGCTGCTGCTGTCGATACGCAATAATTCGGCCGAGAAATTTTGGCACGTAAATGAACGCATGGTCCCATGCCGGGCTCTGGGAAGTTGAACACGAATGCCAGTCTCTTGGCCACCAACTACCCATGCGCTCAGCTCAATATACGGCAAAATTCTGTGACTAAGGCTACCGGCTTTGATGGCAAACTACGATTCATGCACAGTGGCAATCGTACCACTTCAACCCAGCACTGATGCGACTGACTTTCGGAGAGTATGTACCGGTGGATTTATGTACTCTGCACAACGGCAGTCTAACTTAGTATTTACGGCAAAACAAGTATGTACAGAAGAGAATTGTTCTAAAGCATCGCGCCAGTGTTCACGGTGACCGAAGACAAGGACCTAAGACCAGGTGGTGGTAGCACCGATAGCAGCGCCGGAGGTGGGAATCAAGAAGTTGCTCGCGGCGATCTTGCCGTTCGCCTGGCGCGCGCCCTTGACGAGGCTGACGTCGACGCTCTTGAAGCTGGCGTCGGACCACGTCGCGCTGCCGTCCCAAGAGTTGCCGCTGCTGGTCGTCCCGCTGACGAGCGACGTCTGCCCGCTCTTGGCCGTCGTCTTGGAGTTGCCGCTCGCGATGTTGCTCTTGAGCGTCGACTTGGTCGTGATGGTCTGGAAGCCGACCTCGCCATTGTTCCACGCCGTGTTGCGCGAGAACTGGAAGTTGCCTGGGTTCTTGTTGTCCGTGAAGCCCTTGGCCGCGTTCTGGAAGGCGATGCAGTTGGTGATGACGTGGTCCGCGGAGCCAATATCCGCCGCGTCGCCGCCGCCCAGCTTGAAGCCGTTGCCGTCGCCCTGGAAGTCGGTGAAGCCCCAGCGGTTGACGCCGTTGCCCCAGGAGAGGGTGTCCATGATCGTGACGGGGGACTTGAATTCCCTGTCGTGCCATATTAGTCGTGCCAGGAAGGTATCAGAGGAGGCTTTGTCTTACCAGAGATCGAGACCGTCGTCGACGTTCTCCCAGAGACGAGCACCCTTGAGGATGTTGCCCGTACCGGAGCCCTCCTTGCAGGCGAAGCCGTCGGCGCTCTCGCCGTTCTTGCGGGGGTCGCGGTTGCGGTAGGAGTCGAGGTAGACAACCTGGTTGTTGCTGAGGGAGCCCTGCATCTGGAAGCCGGTCTCGTAGTTGTCGTGAGTGACGATGCGCTCAAAGTAGTTGTTGGAGCCGTCGCGGAGGTACACGCCGTACGGGCCGTTGATGATGGTCAACTTGTAGAACTTCCAGTAGTTGGCCTTCTCGATGTGCAGCACGCCGCGGTCAGCGTTGGCGAGGGAGGCGTCCAGCGCAGCGGGTGTGCCGGGAAGGGCCTCGCCGTCAAGGATCACGGCCTCGTCGTTGTACGCCGTCATGGTGTAAGGCTTGGCGGATGTACCGCTCTTGGCGATCTTGATGTTGGTCGTGGGCGAGTATGTGCCGCCGCGGAGGTAGATGGTGTCACCAGCGACGGCCTTGTCGACGGCGCTCTGGATCGACCTCAGGGGCGCCGCGAGGGTGCCGGCCGCGGAGTCGGAGCCGGTGGGCGAGACATAGATGTCCGCGGCCAACACGACCGGCAAGATGGCCAGAAGGAACTTGTAGAGACCCATGTTTGCTGTGAAAGAGACCAAAGAGGTAGGAGAAGGAGAGACTGCAGCTGTGAGTGACTATCAAGAAGGATCAGCAAACATGCCGTGTTAGCCGGCTGCCATCAAGCTTAAATACAAAGCTTCGGGAAGCCAACAGGGAGCCCCCTTCGCCTTGACAGCTCTCGGCTTGTATCTTAAACCGAGCAAGCTTCATTATCCAGAAGTCAAGGACCCAGGGCACCCAAGGGCCGTTGCCAGTCTATCTGCGGCCACCATTGAAGGACCCCCTGTCTTTGATTTGGGGTTGAAGAACAACATCTCGAGCTCCCGTTGGTGGAAACAAAACTCCACAACCGTAGGGCACCTCATTGATGGAGTGCTTGGCCGCGCAAGGAAAAAAAACACAGAAGGGCGGATCCATCGACATCTCCGTGGGAGAGAAATCCCGGCAATCGAGAGATTCGAGGAGTGCCCGGGATGGAAGGGTCCCCTGGGTTCGTAAGGCGGAAAAGTCGCGAGGCCTTTACGAAAAAAAGACCTTCAACCAGTCGGGCCGTCCCCACGAAGCACAACACGCGCAAGTATTGTACTCGCCTGCGCCTGGAGGATCTCACGTCCCCCCCATCTCGGAGAGCATCCGGACACGGACTCGATGGAACGTCGACCAGGGCTTTATTCGCGTTAAGCAGGCACGCGATTCAGCAAAGCCGCCGGGCCATGTCGGTCTTTTCGATGGAAACGTGCCCGAAGGTGTTGATTGCATCTTTTATTGCGAGGACGGAGGAGAATGACCGATTGAGGCGAGCCGGGAGACTTCTGCGCAGGAGGACCAGGTTCAGATCTCACGATGTTTGTTTGGAAAAGCCGCATTGAGCTGTGGAGACAGACTCAGTCCACTGCCGGTATTTGTGTGCAATGCCGTGGCAGACTCTCTGCTCATTGCAAGGCCCGGCGGGATGGGTAGGAAAGGGGGCCCCATATCCGAGTGCTTGGGGAAGCAGAAAACTGCCGCAGAATCTCGGGAATTGGAATTGCGGGATGCGCTGGGCGGCTCGAGTCCAGACTCCTCCCTGTAACGAGGCACTTGCCTGTTCTAGACGGCGAACCACAGGGCAGAAGGGACGCTAATTCGAACGACCCAGACTCTGGGCGCCCTCTGGTATTTCGTCTGTTGTCGGTACCAACGTTGGTGACAGGAAAACTGGATAATGTTGTATGACGTCGACCCTTTCTAGAAACAAAGAAAGGGGGAAACAAGCATCGGCTGCTGAGGTGACACGAGCAGCGTTCATGAGCAGTTCATCTCAAGGTCTCGGCGCATCAGGGGGATGCTGAAAATCGGATGTTCTTCGCGCGAACCCGATTGCTGATTAGATAGCTTTATCGATAACATCGTCCAATACCACTATCGATACGGCCCTGGGTCTGTGCCTGACTAAAGCTGCGCCATGGCCTAAAATACCAGGCACCCACTGGCTCCAGAGCTGGGCCCTGCCTGACGTGTGTTGAACCTCCAAAGAAGCTACATCTCCAGCACCGACCGCCGCCCCAAGCTCGGGTGTCAAACTGTCCTCTCCACGCAAAAACCGCCCACCACTCCGGCGCGACGAGGCTCTCGAGCCAGCCACCTTTGCGACCACTTCCAAAACCACTACAAAAACCCTTTCGAAGACGATTTCAACCTGACCCACGGGCAGGAAACCCGCACGAGAGCCTCGCGAGACGACATCGACAGGGGGTGGGAAAAGCATCATTATTCGCAACTTGACGACAACATAAAACAAAGACAATGTCAAACTACTACCAACAACCATCCTACGGCCCAGGGCCCGGACAGGGCGCCCAGAACCTCCAGTTCTACCCCTCCTCCTACTCCCCCGCCCAGGTCTCCGGCCACGCAACCCCACAACAGGCCTCCTACGGCTACGGAGCCCAGCCCTCCGGCTCGCAGTTCGGCGCTGGCGGCGCAGGCGGTTTTGGTGGTGCGGCCGCGTTCGGCGGCGCGGCGGGCGTCTCCGGGCGCATGGGAGAACAGGGCGGTCTGCGGACGGGCTGGCTCGCGGCCTTCTCAACGGAGGGATACGACGGGGAGCCGCCCCTGCTGGAAGAGCTGGGCGTGAACTTTGGGCACATCCAGGCAAAGGTTCGAAGCATTGTCCAAGCGTGCTTGCAACTCCGAAAATGCTGATGACTCTGTAGACACTCGCGGTCCTGAACCCCTTCCGCCGCATCGACCAACACCTAATGGACGACTCAGACCTCGCCGGTCCAATCCTCTTCTTCCTGTAAGTACAATTCCCTGCCACCATCCCATGCCCCTTCTCATCCGACCAAGGCAACTAACAAACCTCACCTCGCAGACTATTCGGCACCTTCCTCCTCTTCTCCGGCAAAGTCCACTTCGGCTACATCTACGGCCTCGCCCTCCTCGGCAGCACCTCCCTGCACGTAATCCTCTCCCTCATGACCCCGACCGACGTCCACCCCTCCGCAACCTCCTCCGTCCCAGGCCGCGTCGGCGCGCCCCAATACGGCGGCGCAGGCTACCCCGGCGCCGTCGACTCCCACGACCACCCGGCCGCCGCCGCGCGCACCGGCCACTTCTCCAGCACCCTTACCTTCGCCCGCTCCAGCTCCGTCCTGGGCTACTGCCTGCTGCCCATGGTCGCCACCAGCCTCGTCGGTATTGCCATGCCCATGGACACCCCGCTTGGCATCGTCCTGACCACCATGGCCATCCTGTGGAGCACCTACTCCGCCAGCGGCATGTTCTGCGCCGTCGGCAGGATGAGGGGCATGCGCGGGCTCGTGGCATACCCGCTCGCGCTCTTCTACGTCGGCTTTGGTATCATGGGCATCTTCAGCTCGAGAGGCAGCGGGGCGCTGATCAAGGCTGCTGCTGGGGTGAAGGCGTGAGTTCAGAAAGGTGTGGGAGGGATGCATATACAAACCCAAAGTTGCGGAACGAGGCGCAGATGCGGGAGCGGTGCCTTGCAACTCTAGTGGGGATGTTCAAAACGGGCGGAGGAGTCCAAAGGTGTCCAAAAGGAGTCATGGATGGATAGACAGAAGACAACAGCGTGAGGCATGTCAGCCATCAGAGGCTCAGCAGGCGAGACGCTTCATTCACGTCACTGTACAATAGCATAATCATGTTCAGACGAAGCCAGAATAAAATTTTGATAGTCCAATGCCCTGCCTCCCCCTTCCGGTGCTTGAAAATGCGTCAATGCTGAGTAGCCCTCGTGATACCTTCGACTGATAACATGATCGAAAGTGTAGAAAAAGCGGGGCCATCCTAATATTACAATGAGAGACTTTTCTTCAGCCTCGCAAACAAGAGCCAGGCAGTGAGAATTTATCTCCCGCAGACCAAACAAACGGGGCTTCGATGAACTGAGTCGCCCTTGGTATCATGAAATGACTTCCTTGAGGCCGTTCATTATGTTCCCATCCGTTCCATGCCTTGCCGGAGCCCACTGCAACTCTGATAAGAAGAAATGTCTATAAGACCGTTCGCCGGACGACCAAAAATCCAAAATATTTCATGCGTTTGCGCAAAAAAAGACGCTCTTGCCAGAGGCGAGCAACAAGATATCGGAACCCTGGAAATATGTCCATGACTTGATCCTTGCGTCAAGTCCATCTGTTTCCCCTTCTATTGACGGCCCTCAAACTCATTCATTATGCGTGATCTGTTGGATCTGCAGTCGTCATGCGCTCGTTTCGATACGTGCCCCACAGAGTGAGGTTTCCCACGCTCCAATGCTCAGAAGACGGGCCTGAAGCCTCCGGTAGCTGGCTGGCCGTTCGAGGTGAAGACCATGCCGTTGGTCTTGGGGACATCGGCGACACCGCCAAGAACGGAGTACTGGCCTCCAGCGCCGGCAAAGATAATCTTCTTGTCCTTGACAGCACTATTGTCAATCGTTGTAGGAGTCTCGATGTCATCGGTTGTACCCTGGCCAGTCTGGTAGTTGGCGGAGAAGCCCCATGAGTGAGCAATACCCTTGGAGTCAACGGCGATGTTGTTGTCAACACCAGCAGCGACGAACACGCAGTTCGCGACATCTGAGACTAGTTAGCAACATTCAACGCATGCAAATGGACCCACGTACCCTCAACGATGGTAGGCTTGGACAGGATGCGAGGGTTTTGGCTCTCATCCTTGATGACGTTCTCAGCATCAAGCTCCTCGATGGGAATGCCAACCTGGTGGCCATCAAGACGACCCCAGGTCAGGAGCTGGCCCTTCTCTGTGCAGGCCAAAGAGTGGTGCTCGCCGCCGGCAATGTGCTTAATCTTGTAGTCCTTGAGGGACTCAACAATGGTCGGGCGGAGGATGACAGCATCGTCCTCACCGGCACCGCTGGAGATACCAGTCTCGGCAAAGTTGTTCAGACCCCAGGCCCACACAACACCGTCCTTGTCCATGGCGAAGCTGTGGTAGGATCCGCAAGCAATGCGGTTGATGCGGTTCTTGGGAAGACCCATGCTCTGGGGGACCAGGGAGGCAAGCTTGTTGCGCTCAATGACGCGGCGACCGAGCTGGTTCTGCTGACCGCAACCCCATGCGAGGACGGTGCCCTTGTTGTCCAGGGCAAGAATGTGGTTGGAACCGGCAGCGAGAGCTGTGATGTTCTTAAGAGAAGGAATGAACATTGGGGTCATCTGAATGCTAATCTTCTCGGTGAAACCAAGGATACCATCGCTCGACTGCTTTCGGTTAGCATGTTCGCAGTGTTCAAGAGGAGAGGAAACTTACTCTGAAGGTACCCCAGCCATAGACTCTGCCATCCTCAGTCAGCGCAAAGGTGGCGCTGTCACTAGCAACGACCTGGGTGAACTTGGCCTCGGGAGCGAAGTGGGTAGAGTCAACAGCAGTAGGCGTGCTCTCGCGGGGGTTGACACCACTGTCCTCGTCATTCTCCTCATCTTCCTCGTCATCGACATCACGGACGCCGCCCTCCCAGGTGGTCTCGCGACCAAGAGCGCCCTGGTCGTTGACACCCCATGTCAGGATCTTGTTGTCCTTGGTAAGGGCGGCAGCATGCATGCCACCGCAGGCAATCTGAACGACACCAACATCCTTGGCATCGAGGAAGGGGTTCAGGCGGGGACGCTTGACATCAGTAACCTTCTTGGGCTTGTGCTTGCTGCCGAGACCGAGCTCGCCGGAGCTGCCCTCGCCAAAGACGTAGATGTCGAGGATCTGTGTGGGAGCAGAGTTGATCTTGGCGCTAATCTTGTGGGGATGGGGCTTGGGAGCAGCAGTGGCGGTCTTCTTGGTGGCCTTCACGGGCTTGACAACCTCGGTCTCCTCATCAGACTTGGCAGACTCGGTGGCCTGGCTATCGACCTCGGTGGACTCGGCTTCCTTTGCCTTCTTGGCCGTGGGCTTCTCGTCCTCAGTCTCGTCGTCGCTGACCTTGCGCTTCTTAGCGGCGGGACCAGCCTTCGCCTTGGGTGCAGCGGTCTTCTTGGTATCTTCCTTCTTCGCGGCAGCCTTCTTGGGGGCGGCCTTCTTGGTCTTGGACTCGTCATCCGTCTCAGCAGCCTTATTTGCGGCAGCAGCGGTCTTCTTGGGCGCAGCAGCCTTCTTGGCGGGCTTGGTAGCTTTGGTTGTCTTTGCGTTGCTCAGCTTGCTATCGTCGGCGGACTCAGCGGCGGACTCCTCCTCGGGCTTCTCGTCCTCTTCGAGCTTGCGCTTCTTGGAGGCGGCAGTCACGCCATTGGTGGCAGCCGCCTTCTTCGCAGCGGGCTTCGCGGCAGGCTTCTCGGTCTTCTTGGCAGCAGCAGCCTTCTTCGTCGCGGCAGTGGTAGCAGCGGCCGTCTTCTTCGTGACGCCGCCCTTGGGCGCGACGCCCTTGTTGGTAGCAGCCTTGGGAGGCATTGTCCGTCAGGCGATGTCTGTGTTGGGTGGTTCGGAGAAGACGCGTATGAAATGTGTTAAAAACAGGAGGAAACGGGGTAAACAAGAGATAGCAATCGCTGGAACGGACGTCTGCGATGCGAATTGCCGTGTTTTGATGATGTTCTGGAAACAAAACAGACCAGAATCGGGAGGGATTGATGTATTGTGAAAAAGTGAAAGAGAAACAAAAAGGTGTTCCGAGGAAGGTGACGCGACCGGAGGAGCAGCTTTGTATTTTCTTGGGCCCAGGAATTCTTGCCAAAAGCAGGGGGGGGCGCTTTGTGGCCCAAAGCCGTCCATGGCCTGCGGCGGGTGGGCTCCAGAGTGCTCGGGTGCCCACCACAGGGTCCCAGTGTCCCTGTCCAGTGGTCCGGCGCGGCACCTTCGCAGTGCTTCTGGGCTGTTTTGTGCCGCGTTGGCCCCAGCTCCAGGGCCAATTGCGTCGAACTGCAGAGCTCTTTCCTTGGGGAGCTCCTGACCGCCCGTCTGCACCTGCCCGTTCCATGCGGCAGAAAAGTCGTTGCAAAATATTTTTAGTGGAGCTTCAGGTGAGTCGGGGAACGTTCGCATCGTCTGCCGATGCCCCCAGAGGAAGGCGCGACCCACGCCACGACGAGACCGGAGCTTTGCATTTTTTGACCACAAAATGACGATGAAAACCGAGAGGCCCCAGCTTCTTTTCCAGGCACCTCTATATGTGCTCAGGTCCGAAAGCTCAGTGAATATTCAACTGTCGTGGCGAGAACTGGTCGCCTCGCTCATGTCAGCAGCACCTGCAACAGTGGTCTTATTTTACTAACACGACTTCGCCTCAGCTGCAATCTCGATAAATGAACTACCCGGCCGTCCATCCCAACGATCGATCTCGCTTGCCGCTCTTCAGCCGACGGGCATCAGGTCACCCTTCCAGCTGTCACTCCAGCTGTCACCTGGTTTCAGTGCTTCTATGAAACGTCGTCCCCCTTGGCTGGCGATCCGACTTGAATGAAGCTGCATCAGGCCTGGATGGCGTGTCATTCGGGCTGCATGCTGGCCGTATGCAGGTCGCCAGCCCGAGGAGCCTGAAAATAGACCTCTGATGACAAAGAGCCCGGTTAGAACCATTGGGCCGCGCCAATTCTGTGGAATCCTGCAGCGAATGTTCCATGCATATCAGTATCCCCAGAAACTTTATTCGTTGGTCTATCGTTGCCTGAGTGCCGTCCATCGTGGTTGGTTCTGTTTTGATTTGTTTTTTCTCATTGGTCGTGGGCAGCCGCAAGACGTTGACTTTCCGAGCCCCTTATTGGTGACAGGGCCCCGAACGGTCTGGCGCCCCCGCGAAGCACCCACCAGTCCCGGTCCTGACCATCTCCGCAACAAGCTCCCCCGGCATCATGTCGCTTTCTGCAATACATAAAGTCTTCATAACGATAACGATGAAGACGAGTGGGTCGATTGAAGCACAGACAGGACCCTGAATGCCCTGCCCTCAAGCGAGGCCGGATGCTATTTCCGACCAGCTGGTCCTTTGTGGCAGGCAAAGGCTCAAACGTACTTGTAGACGGGCCGTTATCAAAGTCAAGCGGCTCAGTATCCCCGACCGTTGTTCCTGGTGCCTCGAATAGTTTGACAAACTTGCTCTATCAAGAACAAAGTCACAGGAGGTCCAAACGAGGACAGTAACTGTCAGACAACATTTCGAACAATGAAGACCGACATTCGAATAATTCGAATGAGCACCATGCAATGTGTTCCGAAGAAAGTTTATTCGTTGTACTTGCTCAATGCCGATGCTGTTGTAAGCAGGCAGCTTCTCACACCCCAACGCCGCGATTTTGTATGTCACTCAGAAACCGCCCATGCCGAGTCCTGCCCACCCTCAATCCCAACTCAACGCCAGTCCGAAATGCATGAAACGCCACAAATGCATAATGTCTCAAAGCCCGCTTAGCGGCGAGTGGTGAAGTCAATCTCGTGCTCGCTGGGGTTGAACGAGCCATCAGAGGCCTTGTCACACGTGCAGGCGTCTACCACATCGTCAGCAAACGTGATCCAGAAGTGATGCGGCGGAGGAGAACTACATACCGGCAGGTCTGACACCGCAGGAGCAAGTCGCGCCGGCAGGCTTGACGTTCTCGGTGCCGGCGCGGTCGCAGGTGCACTCGCCGGCGGGGCGGGCGCGGCAAGAGCAGCGGGGTCCGGAGACGGCGTTCTCAGTAGAGGCCTTGCTGCAGGAGCAGTGGAGGGCGGACTCCTTTCCACAGGAGCACTTGGCTTGCTGGGCTGGAAGGTCGAAACAAGGTCAGCTTTGTTGGTTCTGGCGGCGGGGGTGGGCATGTGTGGAGGGGACCACGGCGTGGGGGAGGGGAAACGTGGGAGGGAACGTACCGCAGACGCACTCGGCGCTCTTGCCGCAGCAGGTGGTTGCCTTGTCGACGGTCATTTTGGTGGTGGTTGTTGGGGTGAAGTTGGTGATGTCTGTTATTTGTTGTGTCTTGAGACGAAAGGAATTGAGCTGGATGCGTTGGTATAAAGTAGAGCTTGGGTGATGACTGATGGCTTGGGGATTGAATCCTATGCAGACGGTCGAGAAAAGGGTCCTTTTAAGCAAGTAGTGCTGCAGGGAAGGAGCGGCCGAGAACCGACGTCACGGTTCCTGAATGACACCGCGGACGGCCCCTGCATGCGGTCATCAAATCGCGCGCCATTGGCTATAGATCTTTTTGACCAATGAGAGGCTTTCAATTTCTAAGACGGAGGCGGATTCCGGGTCGGCCCATTTTTCGTGGCCTGTCAGCCCATCTGCAATTGCATGACAACTGCGCGAGTAATGAAGAATTGCCGATGTCCCTTGGGATGACCGTGGCCTAGACTTGGAATGTGGTTCCATCTGCCTTTTTGGGACGACTAGAGTTGGTCAGCAACTTGTTGGTTGCTGACCTTACTCAATTGCTGTGCATCTTCAACCTTGGGTGGGGCTTGTCCATCAGATGAATTGGCAAAACACCATAACATTTTGCATAGCAGGATGACTGGATGATTGGATCCCGTATTGATCCTTAGCAACCAAGTACGCAATCAGGTACGCATCTCGTTGAAATCAACCAGCCACATCTTTCATCGACCAGAAGGCAGAAGCTAGAGTAACCCAAATTCAAATCACAAGTTCACTTCTCTTTTGAGAATCAAGTTCCAACAAACTAAACCTTTGAAGCCACGACCCCGACTGAGTGCAAAAACCTCCAAGTCATTGTAATCGCACCATCCCGCTCATCGCCATGATAATATCGTCTCGAATAGACTTATGGCCAATCACACGTCTCTTCAATGCTCTTAGTAAATGGATTTTTCATCTGGATAAAGACTAGATAGACGCAAACCAGTAATGAAGTCTTCGGTTTCCGTGAAACTGGTGCGTCTTGTCCTCAGTTTGTTTTGTAAAAAGCACGGAATCTAGGTAAACCTTTGTTCCCTAGACTCGGGGAGACCGCTCGATGTTGCGGTTCTCACAAGTATCACTAGGGTCATCTGGCCACACGATATCGTCAATTGTCCATGGACTGCTGTGAGAATCAAAGCACATTGCCCGCATGGTATCACATGGTGTACAACAGACAATCATATTTAACCGATGGCTGTATAAGTAGCTGAGTTCTAGCTGCTGCACGACCAGCACTTCACATCAATGTCAGATTCGAGACTACAGTTCTTAGCAAGAGCAGCCACTTTCGGGTACGGGCACAGAATGCGGTCTGTCGCGGTCCCCTTCAGATCCGTGACCTTTACCGGGGTTTGGTCTGGTGCCGTTCCGTTCTCAACCCACGCACGCAGCTGGTTGAATAGACCAACCGGGTTTCCGCTCGCTCCACCGGCGCAGTGGCCCATGCCTGGCACCTCAAAGTGACGGTAGAAGTCGTGAACTTCCGGAATAAGTGCCGAGACTTTGTTGTAGTACTTGGTCGTGCCTTTAGAAGGGAGGAGCTCATCGATCTGCGAGGCCGTCAGTATGTGCACAGAGATCGCACCTTCAAGGAACGAAGACTCACCAGGCCGTGGAAAGTGACAATCTTGCCACCGGATTCACGAAAAGCAGTCAAGTCGGCATCATCGGTGCCGATGATGGAGTTGTACCGCTGCCGGCCCTGGTGCGCCAACCGGTCGAACTCCGCATGACTTATGTTAGACAGGTCCAGCTCCGCGCCCCTCGCCACGAAGAGGGACAGCCATTGCGTGGCAATGGCCAGCGGAACGCCCACGCAAGATGACCCCGTGCAGTTGGTCACCGCAACGCCGGCCGTGATATCGGTGCCCGGGTTCAGGCCAAACCACGTCTGTTCCCCCTGCGCGTTCCGCAAGCCCTGCCACGTCGCATTCACGACAGCCGCTGCCGCTGAGCTGATAGTAGCTGATTCGGAGCAGTTGATAGCCCTGCCCACCAGCTTGAATGGATCGAAACTGCCCAGACACCCGTCGGCGTCACTGATGATTCCGTCCTTGAGGCCGTCCAGCCCATCGCATGCCGAAATCGCGGCTGCCGTGATCGCCTGCAGCTCGCAGGGCGCAGGATACTCACCGAGCATGTTCATGAACTGCTGCGGCCACAGCAGACTGGGAAAGAAATCAGTCCACTGGATCCCGGGAGCTCCCGCCGCGATGCCGTCGTACTGCGTCGGGTATCTCTGTGCTAGCATGAGTCCCTGTCGGCCGCCTTGCGAGCAGCCGTTCCAGTACGAGTAGTCCGGTCCGCGCCCGTAGTACGACTTGATGAGTGACTTTCCAATGATGGCCTAAAGCAGCGGTGAGCTAGACTCCTGAGCCCAGAACATTAGAACATTCTTACCCCATCGTCCAGCGACACTGACGCAAGATTCTGCAAAGCGTACAGGTTCACGTTGCCTGGGCTGAGAAGAGCCCAGGGGCTGGCATCCTCGGCATGGCCAAGCCCGGCATCCGTCGTGATGGTCGCGTAGCCGTCCCACACCGCGCCGCTCATGGCAGTGTAGAAGGGGGCAGAACGGCCGGCGACCCATCCGCCGCCTCCAACGGCTTGAAGACGCCCATTCCATCCACCTGCCGGGAGCCAAGCCTCGACCACGATGCTATCGTCCTGTCCGGGATGCGTATAAGCTACCATGACGTTGCAGAAGCTGACGTTGTTCACTTCGACTGACGGCTGGGTAAACCGTACCGCTGAAGGAACCGAAATGCTGTGGTTGGTGACGAGGTTTGCCTGCACGGAGAGTATGTCGGCTCCAAATAAGGCGATGTCGCCGAAGGTCCCCGATGAACATGCTTGAACCGACATGATAGCAAGATAACAGACAGTTCACGAGGCACAACATAAAATGATGGTACTTTCCAGTGGCAATCAGGGCTTTATCTTCAGTTTAAGAAGCTATTATGTAGTTCACACTCTCGTTATTTCTTTTCTCCATTACAGGAACAAATGGGCAGGGGAGGAATTGGTGGGAAGACAGCAGCGGCTCTGCGGATATTGTGAGGTAGTTTGCGCACATTCTGGCCATTCCAAGCTAGCGTTCACAAACAATCTTGCAGGGTATTTATTGTGGCGTTTCGATGCCTAGAGCCTAAAGCGTAAGCGACATATATTAAGCCCCTTGCATCGCCAAACGGATACCGGCAAGGGGGGGAAACTGGCGGAAGCAGACTCGCGAGACGGATCGGGGCTCGGTGCTGTGATGTCCGCACCATCTCATAAAACGCGCAGAAGCTTTCCTACTCCAGATTCGGAAAGCCTCTTGAGCTTCTGGCTCCTGCCCTAAAGGCTAAGGCTACTTTTTGCATGCCTTAGGTAAGTACCTTGGTTTAGTATCGTGGTGCAATCTGCTTTTTTCCTACTCTGCCTCTACTTGCAAAAAATGTGGTATTATGGAACGTTTGATAGAACGTATAATTGAGTGAGTGTTGCGAGGGCTCGAAATCTACGGCCAATCTACACATTCTAGAGGAGGCGAACAGGAAGAGAAAACCATGCTATCTTGACAGCTTTAAGGAAGAAGTCTCGTGAGACGATGAAGAGATTGCTGAGAACAGCCTTACATGCTCATATACAGGATCGGCATCCATTGACATGGGACGTCAAAACGTCATCGAATGCCGTGATACTGCCAGCTGTGGTAAATATGATATGGATGATGAGAGCAGGCAGTACGAGGCTCGTATGTCGTTCCAGGGCTATGCATCAAAAGTCATAGGCAGTAGGGCAAAGAGAAAGACATGAGTTTCAATAGTAGTTCTGCGGTGAAGGAGAGAGAGAAAATGAGAGTTTTCAGGGACCTGCGCGGTTTTATTGATAAAGATCTGGCTTGCATCCAAGTTCTTCATCAAGAGGCGCGATTGACACCGAGTAGACAAAGAGCATCGTGGATGGTATAAACACGAAACGACGCACACATTACCAGTCCGTCTTCAAAATACTGAAACACACATCACAGAAGCAGGCCGCTATGTTCGATGGGCAGTCGCAGGCAAGCCTTTTACGAGTGGGTGATGTGAGTATTTAGATGCAAATCATCCATCAGTAGAATGGTGTCCTAGGTCTCGAGAGAGAGAGTCAGATTTGACTCCGGTAGTGCGAGTGAAAAGAGAAGGGTCAAGCTCGATCTTATCCTCCCTGAAGGTCATTCTGATACACTTGGCACACGCAAACTGCGGAGAACTCGCGCTGCTGGAAGAAAACCACCTGGAGTTCCTGAAGGGCCTTTGTTTAAATAGAAAAGCGACATAAGACACACATTGTCCAGTTGTCAGCTCGAAACTACCAAGAAAGACCAAGAAAAGCTGCAGACGCAGCTTTGTCAACTCTTTCGTCTTCCACTGACGCTATCCGTGATGTATCCTGCCCGAATACCTCGCAAGAGCCTAAGCTAAGTAAGCTTTGGACTACGAATAGAGAAGAATGAGAATGTCCCTGGCTGTCCAACTAACACGGAAGCTCGGAGAGCACGCTAGTTATTGGAAAGCAGTAGGTTTGCTATTGCATCTCGTTGGATCAAAAGCCTACCGAAGGAAGATGCTTGCTGCGTTTTTATACCCACAGAACTTGCTGGTGATGATCCATGATGCCGACTGTGACGGCAGCCACACAGCTCAATTAAGGCGCATATCCATGGTCTCAAATATCGTAGATCTGATCTTAACCCGCTGCGCCATTGTTCACGTTGACCAGAGACGAGATCCGCCCCTCGCCGTAGACCACTCCCAACCTCCAACCCGCGAATTCAGGACGCTGTCCAAAGACTTGGATTTCGGGGCCCATAACCGAACGACCCTTTCAAAACTGTCCCTAGATACAACCTACATATACCACCTCCCATCATCGGCACACGGAAGGAGCCCCGGATTGCCGTCTCCGGCGGGGTCCCGGACCCGACCCCGGAGGTGGGGCCATCTAAACGCCGGACGCCGGCGGGAAGGTTGACCTCAAGGGACTCCGTTTTGGAGCGGTCCAGAACATCTCTTCAGAAGACTTAGTCAAAGGTATAAACCTACCCCGAAAAGATCAGAAACTTTCGCGCGACGACCCCAACTACAGGCACGTCATCCCGACCCCTCGGACCTTCAAACCTAACAACAAAACCTACAGCCAGATCCCCTAGGAGATGTTTTCGAATTCTGATAATCAAGTGATCATCACTGTAAGCCAATAACTCCATCTAGGTCCAAAAAATTCGGATTCACTCGTCGCGCAACTCTCTGAAAGCACCCAGGACAGAGGGGCTTCTATCCGATGCAACTGTCCAGGGGCCATCCCCAACCCCTCACGTCGCACATATCCAGGCTCTCACCTGCCACGAGAAACGTCCGATGTCATGAACCTTCCAATCACTGCAACGACGGAGCTCTCAAGAATCCGAAAGCCCGGTTCACGACAGTTGGGCTGATTGGCCCCATTTCGTTTCGAGTGTTGCCGTTCGGTTACTCAGTGCCCTGCGATGGTGTTGCCAGTTGGAGCATGTCTGTCGTTGCGAAATTGGTGTCCAGCTGTCAGGTGCCACGGTGGTACATAGGTTACTGATTAGGGAAACATGAGATCATGCGCTCGAGCAATGAGGGCTTGGGGGGGGGGGGGGGGGGGGGTCTCTGCGGAGGTACATCTGTTGAGTTGGGACGATGCGTGCAAGATTGCGTGTTGCATTTCTATTACCAAGTCCTCGAAGGCCCGATGGTGCATATGGTATGGGCCCGCTCGTTGTCTTCTGGAGGACATTGCACGATGACCGAATCGGCCCCGAACAGAAGCTAAAACAGGAGTTACCCGAGAAAGAGCCGCGGATTACTTGTTTCTGAAGTGTCAGTTGTGGTGACCCTGTCAAATCGAGGCCTCGCTAGAACGAGTGTGCAGAAGAGAGTCGCAGATGGAAAAACTTTATCTTGAACGCGTGCCCTGCTGACAGAAGAAAGCAAAGGGACAGCATTGCTCCCTGCATCGGGTCGGGTTCGAAAACGGCAAACAGTTTTCGTTCGAACGATGACAAGTCGACTGTTCCTTTTTTCCTTTTTCGGCACGAAAGTCTGAACTTTGAAGGGCGACAGTCTGCCAGCGACGTGGGCCGCTCGGATAATGGCAACGGCGAGCGAATTGACTTCGTTCGCTCGGGTGGGATGAGGAGGTGGTGAGGGTGGGAAGGATGCATAAGCTTAGAGTCGTGCGTGCTGCATGGCGCACCGGGTGTTGGGGCGAGTGAAGGCGAGCGAGTGACCACAGTGCACTTGTCGGTTGGCTTTCGGGTCCTTGTTTCGTGTCCTGGGTCGCGGCACTTGAAGCCGAGACGATTCGCGGAGTACTGTGCGGCGGCAGGCAATAAACTTGCAAGCAGCTAGCGGACAGAAGCTGGAGAGCAGAGGCGGAAGCAGCAGGCCATGCGCTGGCGTGCTGACCGCGATGCGCGCGATGCGTCACGCCGTTCCTCGGCTCGCCAGTATTAGCTGCGATGAGACGGACGGACTTTTTGTCAAGTTGTGCGGATGGGTGAATTTTAGCGGAGCTTGGCAATTTGACCACGACACAATGTCTTGCAGTGGACTGGGACTGCGACGTAAGCAATTCCTAATTTCTCATCAACAGGACTTTTGTCAGGAACGACGATAACGAGCGACGGCCGGCGGTGGTTTGTTTGGAGAATAGGAATGAAGATTAGGAATCGTCGCCGAGCCTTTCGGCCGATGAAGGCCGAGAGACACGGAAGACTGGAGGAGCTATCCGTTCACGGGTGACCTGCGGCGGGAAGGCGAGCGGGAAGGCGTGGCGGCAGGGGCTGTGATTAGCGGCCACGCTGCGGAAGGTTGTCAGGGAAAAGTCCCCGACAGGGCGCCGGCCTTGACTCTCGAGTCGCGTCTTGTCTTGCGTGGCACAGCGCCGCCGTTGCTGCAATGTGTACTACTCGTGGCCGCCGTCGTTGTCGTCGTCTTCGTCGCACCGTCGCATGCAACGCAACCGCACCTCGACCGCAGTGGCCCGCACATTTGCCTCGTTGATGTTGATCTTTCTAGAGCCTGGTCTTCTTGCAGTCGTCGGTGAGTCAGTCGGAAACGGGCTTGGCAATATGGCAAAAGTCCAGGGTTGCTCCGAGTGCTTGATAAGCCGTGATTAGCTTCGAGTGGACAGCAAACAAGGCGGCACGAGTGAGATTTTCGCTTTCGGAGTCAAGGCCCGGCGTTGCCAAGAGGTTGTGACCGCCGCGACGGCGGACGAACGACGAAGAAGTTGCTGGTGCTGAGGAGCCTGATCCTGCTGCTCGGATTTTGGAACATGGGCCCCGCGGGGCGCGGTACCTATTGGACAGTACCCAGTGCTCCACAGGGGACTTTCTCATTTTTTCCTCGTCCCTCCACTTGAATGTTTTTTTCTGCTCATGTCTTGCTGTCTGACGGGCGGACCTGCGTAGTGGCTTAGGTAAGGGGCAACGACAGATGGCGGAGAGCCCACCTGGAGCGCATCGCCATTCGCAATTCGCAGCGCAATCTCTCGCATGGGGGGCCATGCTGCGTACCACAGGTACCCGTGCATATATTACCCGCAAAGGGGAAAGGCGCTGGACCCTCTTATCAGATCTGCGAGCCGTTTGTGAGATGCCATTGGGAGGTGGAAGGCGGGCGGCGGAAGACATCCGGAGGAGAGCAAAGGTCGAGATATGCTTCTTTTAGCTGGTGGAGGAAGAGCGGGAGTTTGGCGGGAAGAATGCGGGAAGGGCAGATGGCGGAAACTTTGGTCTGTGGGCACGCACGCGGCGATTGCAGCAAGAGACGATAGCCAGATCTGAATCCGTAAATTCAAGGAGCCTCGACCGGGATGCTGATGGCTGGAGTGCAGAGGCATGTTGGGAGTTTGCCGTGTTGGAGGCGCGCAGAAGGTGGCTTGCTGACGGGAGACCCTCCAAGCATTGGCAGCTGGCGTCTCTGATTGGCCATTTATTGCCGCTGAGTAAACAGCAGGACCCCACATCTGGCGGATGACTCGAAACCGATTGTAGTGCCCCACAAACCTGACAAGTCGCGATCTGGAAGGAGGTGATTGGGCAATGGTCAAACGTGCTTTCCAACGACGGAAGCCACGAAAGAAACCACGGCAGGCAAGGGTCACGTCCGGCAGCAGCGCCACCGCTACGGTCTACCTCAGGTGGCTTCCTGCGTAGGTACGGCATCCAGCCGGGCAGGGGCCGAAGGACGTGGAACTTCAATGGAAGGCGCAGGCATTCGAAGATTCAGTATCCATCCTTCAGGGGCAGGGACTGTGACTTTGTTCAGTGTTTTGCAGCTCTGCAGACGAGAAGGCAGCGTCCGGCTCCCACCTCGCATCAGTTGGCAATGGCAATGGCTTCTCCACTCTTTTACCCATCCATTATCTTTTCTTTTTTTACGCCGTCTGCAGATAACACAACGTGCATACCCCCTTGGGTTCCCTTGGCAGTATCGGTGGAGCAGCTACTGCACCCAACGGTGATTTGCTTTTTAGTGTTTGCGTTTGGCGACCGGAGTTAGGACAACGACGATGCCATTTCCATTGGCCTGGACACCCGCGTTGCAATTGTCGTATCTACACTTGATGTAGATTATCCCTACGGCAGTTTGCCCTCCACGTCTGCGGTCTGCGCCTGCACGGCAGGCTGCCAATTGACATCGGGACGTGTTCCGATCAAGAGATCTGCCAAATACATCCTTGACTGGCAGGTGATACGCCGTGCAGCGCCTGCTGTCAGATAAGCAGTATCCGTACAGCAAGTATCTCTGCTCCTCTGAGAACCGCACATCGCCAACTCAACTCTGATGAGTTGCCGTTCATCTTGGCTCCCGGAGCTGGCTATAGCCGCATCCGCCTTGCTGCGCACCTGCACTCTAAAAGCAGATACTTGTACACTGACCTACACACGAAGCAGCTGTCAGCAGCGATGCAGTTCTTTCCCGATGACGCCTCGGTAGGCACACGGACAGCCTGCACCGATCGCCCTCTTCGTCCCATCTCATCCCATCGCTGACCGCCTTTCCCTCAAAACATCGGAACAACACCCTCTCTGTCACAATGTGGCTGCCATGCCGAACTTTCCCACCACAGGCGCTCAGCACGCCGTCTGACTCCCACACTCCCAGCCGTCTGGTCTGTGACCGCAACAGTATCACGATGGCTCAAGATGGCTCATCGAGTACATGCACCACCCGTGGAACTCATCTCGCGCCAAGCCAAGAGAAGGATGATCCACATAGCCGTACCCACACCTTTGCGTCTTGCCCCTAATTGGAAGAGTTCCCAAGTTCCTAAGCCGTACATGGCAACCGGGGGGTCGGCAGGTCGCCTGGGTCTCCCCCGACATTTTATTAGCAGTGGGCCCTTCTCCGCCGCCCTCCACCTTGTCAGATGCAGTCGCATCTTTTGGAAGCCCTGGCAACTCGCAGTCGAGGACCCAGAAAAAAAGTACATTGTGTACGAAGGGTGCAGGCCTTGGGTGCCCGGGCGGTGGTGCTTAGCAGCTCCAGGTACGGTACCTACATATCCTTACTGCCAAAGCTCGGTAGACAGGTAACTCCTGTGAAGTTGCCTCACGCTCTACCGCCCAACGAGAGACACAGAGACACGGAGCTGGAGCTTTTCCTCACAACACAACCAGCTGCCGGGTACCCACCAACGGGCTTAAGACGTCCTACTTCCGGGCCCTGACTCCGGCTGAAATTGTCATTGATCCTTGATTGGTAATATTTTTGTTGTTTGGGGGGGTCCCGAAGTCGATCCGACAGAGACAGACCCAGACCCAGCGTTGCCCAGCCCGGCCAACCAGTCCAGCCCAGCACGAGCTCCAACTACTCCAGCCTGTCGTCCTTAGTGCGGACACTTTATTTTTTTTCCCTTTCCTTCTCCTAAAATTTAGTCTGCTTTCTGCTCTCTCTCATAAGCTTCCTCCTCCAGACCTCTCACTCCTCCGTCATCTCGGTCTGCGTCTCGGGTCGACGGCGGTTGCTTGTTTGTTTCTTGCTCCTTTCCTCCGCCGAAAGACTCACACACTCCCTCAACAAAAGACCCATTGGGTACAACGATACTTCCACCCCTCCAACCTCTCACTATTTCATATCAAACACCGTTCGTCCCTCGCTTTTCTCGATCATCCATCCCCACGGTACATCGACTCAGGCAAGGCACACACTCCACCACATTCGTCTCACCGGCACGGACCAGCAACCGCCACTTTCCGGTCGCCTAGGATCGCCATCGTCACTCAATCCTCTATTTGAGTTCTCACCCGCGCCGATTTTCAGAAACCCCTTCCTTTTCGATTCCACATACGAACTGCCTCGCAGTGAACCACGAACCCGATCGCGAACGCCACCTCATCCCAACGGTCCCAATGGCGGACCGGGATATCGAGAAACACCAGGAGGCTGCCGCCGCTGGCAGCCCCAACGAGAAGATCAACACCAACACCGAGATTGCGCCTGCCCCGCGATCCTCGTCTTCAACCTCGACCGCCGCCGACGCTGAGCAGCAGAGGGAGGAGGCCCGCGCCAACAACCCCGATGGCTTCTCTGCCATCCACGGCGGCATTTCTGTGCATCAGGCCGAAGCCGACTTTGCGGAGCTCCAGCGCGAGCTGTCTGGCTTGTCGCGCGCAAGCAGAGTGAACAGTCGCAACAGCCGTAGGAAGTCCGAAGATGTCGAAAAGACCGTCGCAAATGTCAACTCAGCCACCCCGTCCTCCGACACGGACGGTGAGCAGTTTGACTTGGAAGCCGTCCTGCGCGGTGGCGTCGAGGCCGAGCGTGAGGCCGGTATCAGACCCAAGCACATTGGTGCTTACTGGGACGGGCTTACTGTAACGGGCATCGGCGGCACCACCAACTACGTCAAAACCTTCCCCGATGCCTTCGTCGATTTCTTCGACTATGTGACTCCTGTCATGAGGATGTTGGGCTTGGGTAAGAAGGGTGTGGAGGCTACTCTGCTGGACCACTTCAAGGGTGTTTGCAAGCCTGGTGAGATGGTCCTGGTGCTGGGTAAGCCTGGCTCAGGATGCACCACCTTCCTCAAGACCATTGCCAACCAGCGCGCCGGCTTCACCAGCGTTACTGGCGATGTTCGGTATGGACCTTTCACCGCCGATGAGTTCAAGAGGTATCGCGGTGAAGCTGTGTACAACCAGGAGGACGACATCCACCACTCTACTCTCACCGTCGAGCAGACTCTCGGCTTTGCCCTCGACACAAAGGTCCCCGCCAAGCGTCCGGCTGGCATGTCCAAGAACGACTTCAAGCAGCAGGTCATTACAACCCTGCTGAAGATGTTCAACATCGAGCACACCCGCCACACCGTCGTCGGTGACGCATTCGTGAGAGGTGTGTCCGGTGGGGAGCGCAAGCGTGTATCCATCGCAGAGATGATGATCACCAACGCCTGCGTTCTGTCCTGGGACAACAGCACCCGCGGTCTCGACGCCTCCACTGCCCTCGACTTCGTCAAGTCTCTCCGCGTCCAGACGAACCTCTACCAGACCACCACCTTCGTCTCCCTGTACCAGGCCTCCGAGAACATCTACAACCTCTTCGATAAGGTCATGGTCATCGACGCCGGAAAGCAGGTCTACCTCGGCCCCGCCAAGGAAGCCCGCGCCTACTTTGAGGGTCTCGGCTTCGCCCCCCGCCCAAGACAGACGACCCCCGACTACGTGACCGGCTGTACCGACGAGTTCGAGCGCGAGTACGCTGCTGGCCGTTCCCCAGAGAACGCTCCCCACGACCCTGACTCCCTCGCCGAGGCCTTCAAGACGTCCAAGTTCCAGAAGCAGCTCGACAGCGAGATGGAGGAGTACAAGGCCCGCCTCGCCCAGGAGACCGAAAAGCACGAGGACTTCCAGGTTGCTGTCCGCGAAGCCAAGCGCGGCTCGTCTCACCGCTCCGTCTACGCCGTCGGCTTCCACCTCCAAGTCTGGGCCCTCATGAAGCGCCAATTCGTTCTGAAGCTCCAAGACCGCCTCTCCCTGTTCCTCTCCTGGCTCCGTTCCATCGTCATCGCCATCGTCCTCGGTACCCTCTTCTTCCGTCTCGGCTCCACTTCCGCTAGCGCCTTCAGCAAGGGCGGTCTCATGTTCATCTCCCTCTTGTTCAACGCTTTCCAGGCCTTCTCGGAGTTGGGAGGTACAATGATGGGTCGTTCAATCGTGAACAAGCACAAGGCGTACGCTTTCCATCGTCCCTCGGCTCTCTGGATTGCCCAGATCATCGTCGATCAGGCCTTCGCGGCGACTCAGATCTTGGTGTTCTCGATTATCGTCTATTTTATGTCCGGATTGGTCCGCGATGCCGGCGCCTTCTTCACTTTCTACCTCATGATCCTGTCTGGCAATATCGCAATGACTCTTTTCTTCAGAATTATTGGCTGTATCAGTCCCGATTTCGATTATGCCATCAAATTTGCCGTCGTCTTGATCACATTTTTTGTGGTGACGTCTGGCTACCTCATTCAGTACCAGTCCGAGCACAAGTGGATCCGCTGGATCTACTGGGTCAATGCTCTGGGTCTTGCTTTCAGCGCCATGATGGAGAATGAGTTCTCGCGCCTGAAGCTGACATGTTCCGATGAGTCTCTCATACCTTCGGGACCGGGTTATACCGACATCAACCATCAAGTTTGCACGCTCGCGGGATCCGTCTCAGGCACGACTGAGGTTGATGGCTCCGCCTACATCGCCAATGCCTTCTCCTACTTCAAGGGCGACCTGTGGCGCAACTGGGGTATCATCTTCGCCTTGATTGTCTTCTTCCTCATTATGAACGTCACTCTTGGCGAGTTGATCAACTTCGCAGGCGGCGGCAATAACGCGAAGGTGTACCAGAAGCCCAACGAGGAGCGCAAGAAGCTCAACGACGCTCTCATGGAGAAGAGGGCCGCTAAGCGTCGCGGCGATAACACCGACCAGGGCTCCGATCTCACCATCAACTCCGTTAGCGTTCTCACCTGGGAGAACCTCAACTACGACGTCCCCGTCCCTGGTGGCACTCGCAGACTCCTCAACAGCGTCTTCGGATACGTCAAGCCCGGCCAACTTACGGCTCTCATGGGTGCCTCCGGTGCCGGCAAGACGACCCTCCTGGATGTCCTCGCTTCCCGCAAGAACATTGGTGTTATCGGCGGCGACGTGCTTGTCGACGGCGTGAAGCCCGGCAAGCAGTTCCAGCGCTCAACTTCTTACGCCGAGCAGCTTGATCTCCACGACCCTACTCAGACCGTCCGCGAAGCCCTCCGCTTCTCCGCTCTTCTGCGCCAGCCTTTTGAGACGCCCGAGGCTGAGAGGTTCGCCTATGTTGAGGAAATTATCGCCCTTCTTGAGATGGAGCACATTGCAGACTGCATCATCGGCAGCCCTGAATTTGGTCTTACCGTTGAACAGCGCAAGCGCGTCACCATTGGCGTTGAGCTCGCTGCGAAGCCCGAACTCCTCCTCTTCCTCGACGAACCGACCTCCGGTCTTGACTCTCAAAGCGCCTTCAACATTGTCCGTTTCCTGAAGAAGCTCGCCGCTGCTGGCCAGGCTATCCTGTGCACTATCCACCAGCCGAACGCCGCCCTCTTTGAGAACTTTGACCGTCTCCTACTCCTTCAGCGCGGCGGCCGCACCGTTTACTTCGGTGACATCGGTCAGGACGCGGTCGTTCTCCGTGACTACCTGAAGCGCCACGGTGCCGTAGCTAAGCCCACCGACAACGTCGCCGAGTACATGCTCGAGGCCATCGGCGCCGGCTCCGCCCCGCGCGTAGGCAACCGCGACTGGGCCGACATCTGGGACGACAGTGCCGAACTCGCTAACGTCAAGGACACGATTTCCCAGCTGAAGGAGCAGCGCATGGCCGCTGGCCGCACCGTCAGCGCCGACCTCGAGAAGGAGTATGCCTCCCCGCAGATGCACCAGCTCAAGGTTGTCATTCGCCGCATGAACCTCTCCTTCTGGCGCAGCCCCAACTACCTCTTTACCCGCCTCTTCAACCATGTCATCGTCGCCCTCATCACCGGTCTGACCTACCTCAACCTCGACGACAGTCGCTCCTCGCTGCAGTACAAAGTCTTCGTCATGTTCCAGGTCACCGTCCTCCCGGCCCTCATCATCTCCCAGGTCGAGGTCATGTTCCACATCAAGCGCTCCCTATTCTTCCGCGAGGCCTCCTCCAAGATGTACAACCCCATCACTTTCGCAAGCGCCATCACCATTGCCGAGCTGCCCTACTCCATCCTCTGCTCCGTCGCCTTCTTTTTGCCGCTCTACTTCATGCCCGGCTTCCAGTACACTCCCTCCCGCGCCGGTTACCAGTTCTTCATGATCCTGATCACCGAGCTCTTCTCCGTCTCGCTCGGCCAGGCCCTCGCCTCCCTCACCCCGACGCCCTTCATCTCCTCCCAGTTCGACCCCTTCCTCATGATCACCTTCGCCCTCTTCTGCGGCGTCACCATCCCCGCCCCGCAGATGCCCGGCTTCTGGCGCGCCTGGCTCTACCAGCTGGACCCCTTCACCCGCCTCATTGGCGGCATGGTCGTCACTGCCCTGCACGACCTTAAGGTCGCCTGCACCCCCGCCGAGTTCAACCCTTTCAAGGCTCCCGACGGCCAGACCTGCGGAGAGTACATGCAGCCCTTCTTCGAGCGCGGCGGACCTGGCTACCTGGCCAACAACAACACCCAGGACTGCGAGTATTGCGCCTACAAGGTCGGCGACGAGTTCTACGCGCCCCTCGGCCTGACTTTCGACAACCGCTGGAGGGACCTGGGCATCTTCATCGCATTTGTGGGAAGCAACCTGATCATCCTCTTCGCTGCTGTAAGTTGATGCACCCCCAATCTTTTTGCCGAATAATTACTGACACCCTTAACAGAGCAAGTTCTTGAACTTCAACCGCAGATAAACCCCCCTTCCTCCCCCAACCCGTACATTATTTTCCTTTTTCGTATGTTGCATGGAAATGAAACGCGCACGTTGACATGCACGTTTTTCCATCCGCCACACAAACGTTTTCTTGTGAGGCAAAACCACTGGCATTTGCAGATACCTTCAAATTGGAGTCTTGGGCGAATTAAAAGAGAAAGAGAGAATATGTTTTTGTTTTTGACGAGAAGATGGGAAAGATGAGAAGAAGATTAGAGAACGCCTTCATTGCGCGTGCAGCATGGCCTTGCATGGGAACATCACGCCTTTTCCCCCAACCTGTCTGGTACCTTTGAGTGCCGACCATCATCATAGCATAGAGCTTTTACGTAATTTAATAGATGTGGAGAGATTGTAAGAACCTGGGGATGACGCTGTGTCCGAGAGTGTCGGCCTGCAAGTCCATGAGAGCATGATCATCATGTGCAAGTAGGCGTTTTTCTAGTAGTTCACAACTGTCTGCCAATTGTTCTGTCCGGCGCGAGATGGGCAAGTCTAAAACGCAGCTGCGTCTCTTCCTATCAAGCTGCACCTTCGAACTCCTGGTCGCCGAGCCAGGACAGACGTCGTGAATTGGAGATTGAATATGTAATTTGTTCTTAATGAACTTTTTTGTTCGTTCGGTCTTGCCCATGCTCTCGGGCATTTACTTTCTCGGGAGTATACTGGGACGAAAGCTCGTCATACTGGGGGAGAAGGTCTTCTCTTCTACACAGGTACACGAGCATACATGGTCATCATTGTAATCATCGAACCTTGTGGTCCTCGACGGGGCAATCAAAGCGAGATGGCGCGTCTTGATTTGCGGCCAGTAGAATAAGGGTGTTGCACTGATAGGTCTTTCAAAGGTGATCCGAGACTTCTCAAGGCACACGTTATATGGGCCAGCACGTCGTTTCTCTGCCACATTTAACGTCGAGACTCGAACACATGAAAGCACGCTTTGCTCATGACGCGAACCACCGTGTCCTTCATCATCGCTGCGCTTCTAGTAGTCGACGTGGGGTCAGATACGAAGGTGACGAGTCGACACAATGGAGGGGCGCGTTTCTTGGTGCTAGCTGTTGCGTAGTCTCGGCCGATGGGGGCGCTCAGGAAAGGGGACTGTTTTCAAATTATTAGTTCATAGAGCAGGCGCTTGACAATGTTTCATCTTGAACTTCGTCGTGCGGCTGTTGACACATCTCGTCTGGAGGATAGATCCGGTGATGCAGACTAGCGGTGTTGTCTGGGATTATCGGCAGATCTAGTGTTCCCTTGATTTAAAAGACTTGCGGCAAGATAAAAGGACATGGCAAATGCCGCGGACTCTTTCGACAGTCGCTCAACATTACCGCCTAATATCTACTGCCTCCAAAACGATTCCCACGCTTCCTTGCATAGCTCTTCGCGTATTTGCTGTAGATAGTCTCTGAATGCAACTGGCTCTTCACCCTCGAGCAGAATCCTCCCGTTCACGACACCTTTCCATCCCTTGATGGGTGCCTCGATGTACTCGTGATCCGGCGGACACTGCGGCATGTACCGGGGTCTACTAAAACTTTGATGATCATCTTGGCCTCTCATCTTGTAGCACAGAAAACATTCAGAACAGACGCGACAGAGGTAAGAAACGCGTCTCGCCCAGGAGGCGAACTTGGCCGTGGGCATGCAGCCCCCGTCGCAGAACAACACGACATCGTCATCGAGGTCGCTTTCGTCGCCCTTGAGTCGCGTCACAGAATCCTCATCGCCGCCGTCATCGGAACCGTCGTCACTACGTTCTTCCTCATCATACATCGCGTTCTCGTCCTTCAAGTTGGGTCCAGACGAGACTTTGCGCAGATGGGAGGATCTGCGCTGCTCTCTTGAGCCCCTGGCCGTCCTTGACGGTCCCGCCGAGAATGCCCAGCGACGTCGCCAAGCAGACCAGATTATCCCGGTCATTCCAGCCCACGTTGTCACTGAGGGCCCCCATGCAGGGGTCGACGACGCCCTGCAGCGTCTGGTGAAACTTCTCGGCCGGACCCAGTTTGAGAAACATCCGGGCGAGGACGACCTGCTGATACAGCACAGCAGTGTTCGAAATCGGCGGCACGTCCAGCGCGAGGGGCCACATCAGAAGCCCCTCGATCGCGGCCAGAAGCTGCCGCTTGCGCTTCACGTCTGCAGACTCCCGGAAGAGGCGGTACAGGATCTCGCTCTGGAAGGTGTCGGCGGTGTCCAGCGTGGCCTCGGGCGCCTCGCCCATCACGGCGTACGGCCAGCCGGTGGACCCGCTGTCCAGGGCCTGGTCGAAGACGGCCCTCGCGGCTTCGGGGTCTCTTGTCACGTTGATGTGGAGAAAGCCGAGCTCGACGAGAAAAGGAGCGGACGCGTTGACGTTGTCCAGCAGCCTGATCGAGTCCTGGTACATCTGGAAGGCAAAGGCCACCTCTCCGGACTCGACTGCCGCATGAATCACGGCCTGGTGGACCGAGTCCCAGGTGTCTCAGCAGAGGTATGCCGGCCGTTCGAGAGGAGACCATGTCTTGAGCGTCCTGATGAACTCCTGCTTGCCAGGTTCTTTCTCGAAGGGCTTTATCTGGGCTCGCAGGCCGTCGCCCGCCACGAGATTGCTTGGGTCGATCGATCCCGCCAACTCGTACGATGCAGCAGCGTCCTGACGCCTCCCGAGCTTGGTTTCGATCTGGGCTTTGGTGGTGTATACCGAGCGACGCAGCGTGAGCGGGACCGACTCATCATGTACTTGGCGCAGGCAAGCCTGTATGTCTTCGTAGGCCGCTTGCGGATTGCCTTTGGTACGAATTCGAGAGAGCAGCTCGAGCGACTGTACGCGCTCGAGTGTGGTTTGCGAGTAAGTCATGGCCTTGAGACAGGTACTCTCCGCAGTTCGTGCAGGAACTGAAGGGCCGCAAGCCAGTGATAGCTATTAGAGCCCGAATCGATATCTTCAAACAGACCATCAAGACCGACCACTGCCTGTTTGGCCGACAGAGCCCCTGAAATGTCGCCAAACGTAGAGGCGAAACTCTCTCGCGCCTGTTCCTCAAGAATCGTTCCTTTGCCGCACTACGAAGATTTAGCACCATTCTAGAAGGAATCTTTGTCAAAACTCACAATCTTCAAAGAGACATTGGCTGCTGAGAATGAGGCTTCGGTCGTGTTCACATCGACCGCATCCTGGAGCCTGCGGACATGCAACTTGGCATGCTGGAGCAGGCAGTCTCTGAGGCGTTCAACAACGAGAGTCCACCACTCGGTAGCCTCCGTGTTGAGAGCCACTTCTACATCAGGAAGGAGGCCAGCCCATGAGAGGAGTCTATCAAAGAATGAGTCGTCGAATTTCTCATCGTTGTAGAAGGCGATCTTCAGCTCCTCCTCCGGGATCCTCGCGAACGAGCTCTTGTCCAGCATCAGCGAGGCGAATGTTTCCATCGCTTCAGTCTATTGCTCGACTTTCAAATGTTCTGCTTCGATGTGGCGCCAGTGGTGAGGGACGTAGTTGACCGCGTACTCCCGAACACCTTTATCGGTACCCATGATGCCGGGGTGCTCTGGCTGGATGAAGTTACAGCAGGTGAGAAACATTTGTCTGTGTGCTTCCGATCTTCGTGGGCGGTGGCCATCGTTGGGAGCAACAGGCTCTTCCCGGAAGAAGCCGCGCATAGAGCGTTCTCTGAACTTGATGGCAAGTTTTCCGTCTTGGTAGAGATCGTCCGACTGGGATGTCCTCTGGACCTTTTCCAGCTCATCTACGGCGGTCCCCTAGCCCCCACGCGACTAGATCTTTGCCCGTGTTTCGGCGCCCGAGTCCGGATCGCAGATCCGAAGGAGCTTGGAAAAGGGCTCCGGTATCTCTTCAAGATCGAAGTCACTTTCATTGGACCAAAACCGTAGTAGGGACAGGCTTCCCTTCAAGTTCATAGGCCTGAGCGAATACGCAATCCATTGCAAGAGCTTGGATACAAGCTCACGGTGCCTGGATTCGGTCCAACGGAAGCACTCTGCAGTCGTTACTTCGTACAGCTGGTAGAGGGTGCGGGGGAGAGGCTTCTCGAGACTGCGCAGGACGGCGCCTTCGCGTTCAAGAGTGTTGACTCTTGCTAGCAAGTGTTCGACATAGAGTATGGACATTCGCAAATCATTAGCTCTAACATATCAAAGAATGAGGGACGGGGGCCGGAAGATCTGATCTTGATAGGTGCAATCTCCTCTGTCTTGTCTGCAACACGCTGCTGAACGTAGCGGCTGAACTTTTTGAGAGCGCTCAGGGAGTTTATGCGAGCCCAGATGATGGTTCTCAGGTCCATCATCTGCTTCTCCCTCGCGATTTCAATATTCAAAGGGGGTTTCGAGGATGACTCCTGAACGTTGAAGTCAGATCTAGCTGTGTACGCCATTGAGATCCCTCCTCGATAGTGTTGCTGAACTACCCAAAGAGGGCAAGGTCGTTGGCAGCAATCTCATCGACTCCATCAAGCACCAAGAACAAGCGGCCATTTGAATCTTTGCCAAACGCAACGCCTAGGAGCTTGCGTAAGAGGTCATCGGAGCTTCCTTGGTTGATCTGAGACTCATCGCGGACGGTCTCTGCATACAAGGCCTCGCAAAGCTCTGGGCTCTGCTCGGCGACTCGATTGATGGCGCTGATGACACCGTTGGCGAAGGACGAGAGGCTTTCGTTCTGCTCGCGAAAGTAGAACTGAGCCACGCACGTTCGCCTCGACGAGTCTCTGGCCGCCTTCTCGCTTCTCAGGGCTTGGTAGACGGAGAACGCGAGATGGCTCTTGCTCGTACCGGGGCTTCCAGTGATGGCGAGGACGGTATTCGGCAAATCTTGCTGGTTCAGCCACCTTTCCCACTCAGGCTCCCGAAACGCCCAGACACACGTGTCGGGCACTATCGTCTCCTGTAACACGTGATACTCGTGGTCCGCGTCTTCGACTTTCGTCAGGGTGTTTCGGATGCGCTTCGCCACTAGATGCTTGCCGTGCTCCGCAGCAGAGGACTCGCCCTTCTGTTCTCCGCTGCCGCGTGGTTTGCTCTGCTCCCGCTTCTGGTCGTCAAATGCCCTGAGGAGTTTCGCCATGTCGTCGAGGAAGCTCTCGGTCGTGTCCCAGACGACGCTCATGACCTGCATCTGCTCCTCGAGCATCGCCATCTGGAAGTGATGGTTCTCGAGCAACTCCGAGGTCACCTTCTGGATCCCTTCGATGTTGCCCAGGATGGCGAACTCGGTCGCCTCTCGAAGGCGTCGGATCCGCAGATCCATCTTCTTTCGAGCCCCTCAAGCTCGTTATCTTCGCCTTGAATTAAAATGCTGATCCACTTTCTGTTTACCTTAACACAGACATCGCAGCCGGTTGTTAGACTGGAGGCATTCGATCTTCCTCAAGTGACCGAGTTCGATATACTTGCGTGCAAAGCCGCACATGGTGAGAAATGACATAAAGGTATCCATCGAACAGTTCTGGTGTGTGTTGTAATTTGGAAGCCTGGTCTCCAGGATGATGATGCGCTGCAGGAAGCTGTTCATGTCCTCGAAGAAGACCATCACAAAATCATAATCTGCCGAGACCTTTCGACACGCCTCTGATTCCTGTTTAACCTTGTTTCGTTTAAGCTTGTTTCAACACACGAAATGGCGCTTCTCTACTTACGCTCAGCATGAAGGTAACGGCGGTGCCAATTGCCGCGGCCGGCGGGAAGGCCGACACGACGGCCGCGACGAGCTGTTGTGTGCCCTTCTCGATGTAGTCCAGGTTTTCCCAGAAGAGCCCGCGCAACTTGTCGACCTTCTTGTCGTCGTGACGAAACTTATGGAAGTTCTGCATCTCCTTGGTGCCCCGGGTGATCATTGCGTCTATAATTGCGTCTATATTCTCGAACTTGCGCTCCAGGTCGAAACCCACAATGCCCTTGTAAGTCTTCAGAGCATCTTTCCACAAATCCGCGACATCGCGGTTGTCGCCAGCCATGTCGTCTGGGACCCTCTGAGCTGAAAAGAGGGCGGGCTGAATATTTGTATGTTGCTGTGAGGATCGGGTTTCAAAGCGTGATGGCGAGGTGATCAGTCGACGATCTGGTCCGCCTGTGGGCGGCTAAAATATGGTAGCTTTAGTATTTTGAAGCTAAGTCTATGTTAGCCTATTGCTAGATTATTTAGGATCGTGTGGTGTTGGCACATACGTAGCTCATTGCTGACGTGTAGATCCAGCTGAAGCGTGTTAGTGCTCGGTGCTCAATTTTCTCGCTCGAGTCACACTACTTGGAGAGAGGTCCAGGGAGTTAAGGATAATCGCGTCAAGAACGACGTCAGGCGTCACGCGATGCTGACGCTGCGTCTACGATGACCCGTTCTCGGCAGGAGAACAGTCCATCTTGCCTGCGTGACAACCTGACGATCGATGCAGATGGAGTAAGGCTGGACCTTGAGCACAACCGGTTGCATACGATGACCTGAACGACAGCTTCGGCATATGTCTGGCGACCAATAGAGGCGGAAATTCTCCTGAAGTCAAATCTTTCATAAAAATGGATTCATTCCCATCGATCTATAGGAACTAGTGACTATCCCCCGACCTCCAAGCTTGTGTTCAGGCTGAGTGCTGGGGTATATTCTAAGAAGAGCAGCATTGCCACTAGGAGGCCATGTAAGCCAATGACTTGAAACAAGGGCGGCATTTGTACATGTACTTACTTGCTGGTATCCTTTGCAGTCGAACTTATTGTTACCCAGGCCCGTGGCGCTTAACATAGTGTTCTTCTGTACGACGAGATTCTTGAGATCGGTTCTCATATCGCAAGTCATAGCAGGGCCTCCGTCGATAGAGCAGGTTCCAGTCATAGTAGCTGTCCACGTGTTCTCGTTCAATGAACATACAGTCTGTCGGGCTTCAAGCTGCTCAGTAGGTAGCCCCAGGGCAGGCTGGGCTATCGCAGCTACAGTAGCGAGAATAATAGAAAGAGAAAGCATTGTATGAGATGTGTCGTGTGAACTAAAGACGATCGGGTGAGGTATGCGGTTCTTCAAAAGAGATGACGAGACATATTCGCTCCTTTAATAGTCTTTGTAAGGTATCTTGCGGGCTGTCTGTAGTTGCAAATGGAGCCGCCGGAGTTGCACGCTGGTGTTGACTGCGAGTCATAAGAAACCTTATTTAGATTCAGATTTATTGGAGGCGGAGTGGGCGGTAATTATAGAAAGTTTCAGTGTGATAAGTTGGGTAGTTCTCAGAACCGGGAGAATCCTGACTCAGGAGCCAATCTCGTGACCGGCAGTGTCGGAAGCTCGAATTGCGCACCGTAACCAAGGCCCCCACCGCACGAATCAGCATACGTTCTGTGAGCTGAAGTGATTTCCAGTTCTGGCGAGATGGGAGAGAGGACAGAATGGGCTGGGTTAGGTTCAGGGAGGGCTACAGAGGGTTTCGGAAGTCTTCAGAGGGCTTTGCAAAAGTTTCAGAGGACTTTAGAAAGGTTGGCGGCGGCTTCAGGGATGTACAGAAGGCAGAGTGGAGAGGGTTAGAGGGCTTCAGAGGGCACTGGGGGGAATGAAAAAGTCTGAGCTCACCTCAATTTTCGAGGGCACCAGAATTGTTGATTCCGGAGGAAGGGATCGACGTCAACGGGCATTTTGACGCCCCGAAGCCCGAAAGAAGCAATTTGAGAGGCTTTGAACGAGTTTGAGGGTTTCTTGGCGTCTTTCATGTTCGTCGCATGTGGTGTGGTTGCGCACCCGTAGTGTAGTTCCCTGCGCGCGCCAGATTGAGAGTCTGCGCCGCGCCGCGCCCCCATTAAGGTTCGCCATTGTCGCAGGCAGAAGTCAGGCCCGCCGTGGAGCTGAATTCCACACATGACGGGAGCGCCTCATTCGAACGGAACCTGGAACCGTCGGATGGGCTGCGCGAGCGGGACGGGCCGTGCCGCACCTCCCCAACTAGGGCCCCCCCCACAGTGCAACCCAATGGCAACGTCTGCAGCGCAGAGCATCTACCTAGGGGACAACCCTCAGAGTGCGGCTTAATCGCCCGTCTGAAAGCCGCCATCGCTGGCAGGAGGTGATGCGTGCGGCCTGGCGCGCTGAAGTCGGGCCAAAGCTGAAGGGAATTGAGTCGCTTCCGTTGAACACCGAGACCGACCTCGACCGATTTTTCGCCGAGGCAGACAAGATTCCCCAAAATGGGAGAGACAAGCTCGTTCCTAAGACAGGTGAGATCAACAGTGAAGACACGGCGCTCATGGATCTCAAGCCTGGAGAGCTGGCCGACACGGTGCGCCAAATAGGTTCAAGGAAGCGATTACGGTCATGATCGCAAAGTCTCACAAGGACCCGAGACTTCCGACAAGCTATCGGCCCATCGCCCTGCTCTGCCCCATAGCCAAGATTTTGGAAAAGCTGTTCGCAGTCAGACTCACGCGTCGGCTGCTGAACTCCGGCGTACTTCCCTTCGAACAGTATGGGTGCCAAGGGAGAAACACCAACCAAGCTCTCGAGTCACTGATCAACGCTGCTTACAACGGCTGGACTGATGGCGACAAGGATCGCCATGTGTCCATTTACGCCCTTGACATCAAGGGCGCGTTCGACCGCGTTCGCCGTGCGCACTTGCTACGGATCCTGAGGGAGTATGGCGTTCCGGACTGGATGATCATGTTCGTCTGGTCGTTTTTGTCTGACCGAAGCACAACCGTCCGTCCGCATGCAGGGAGCAGTGTCGAAGAAGTTTTGGGTGAACATCGGCATCCCGCAAGGAAGCCCGCTGTCCCCCATTCTCTTTCTCTTCTTCTCGATCCCTCTGCTCAACAAGCTCATAAGGGAGAAAGGATTGGTCTCTAACGAAAACGCTGTTCTGTACCAACTGAAGCGTTTTCTGATTGCCGCATTTGTTGACGATATCACCTTCTTAATCGTCTCCGACTCCGTCGAGAAGAACAACAAGGCCGCAAAAAACTTGTACAACGCCTTGGTTGACTTTGCAAAAAAGGATGGCACCACATTCTCCGCTGATAAGACAAAAGTGATACACCTCTGTAGGGCAAGGCGGAAGTTCAACGACAGCATGCCTAACATCAAAGATGCTCCTCCGAAGGCAGAAAAGGCCATCAAGATTCTCGGGCTCTGGCTGGACTATCGTCTGACATGGGAAACGCACGTGACAAAGGTAAGCGAGCCTGCCGATGAGCACCGTCTGTCTTGAGACTGACCCTGCCTCGAAAGATTGTGAACAAGGCCCGGCTGAAAATGTTCAACCTACGTCGCATTGCTGGGTCAACTTTTGGCCCAGGACTCAAGAAGCTTCTGGACAGATACACTAGCGCCATTCTCCCCGTCATCAGCTACGCATGTCCTGTTTGGCTCGCGGGGTATGACGAGAGGAAGTACACCGAATCTGGGAAACCGCCGGGTGGCAGGTGCCGGCTCTCGATCAGTGCCAAGCTTGTCAACAGGCTCGAGAGCGAGCACAACTACTTCTTGAAGCAACTGTCTGGGGCTTACGCCATGACCACCGGCTTCATCCTCCTCAAGGAGCCTGCTGCATTGCCGGACGGGTGTCAATGGCCTCAACGCATGCCTGAATTTCATGTCTTTCAAGGTACGTGCTGTGCTTCCTTCCTCCCTTCTTCTCTCGCCCCTTCTCTCTCGCCCCTTCTCTTCTCTCTCCCCTCTTCCCTCTCCCCTTTTCTCTCTCCCCCTCTTCCCTCCAATGTCCCCCCGCCTCTTCTTAATTCCCTCACTACCTGGCTCTCCACCCTCGATCCATCCACATCCATCTGCGGGGGTATACGAGACTGTGGAAATCTGTTCACACCGCTGAGGGCACCGCTACACGGCTTGCACCCTTCTCCCGCACCCCCTGTCTCTCTCACACACACCTCTTCCACTGGCCTTTATCACACGCCTCTCCCGCTGTACCGCTCGCCACGCCTCTGGCGCCATTCTTTGTGGGCACATGCTGTCACAAGTGTCTTGCACAGCCGATGAGCCCACACAGGTTGCGTGGCCCTGGCGGGACAAGTTCAGAGTTTTCACCGCGGTTCGGCGTTGTCGGTCAGCTTTCTGTCTGCTCGACCGTTCTCTTCGCTATCGGACGTCATCGAACTTTCGTCTTAACTCTGTTCTCGTCCCTCCACGTTCCCAAACCCGGGCGTCGTCGCCTCTCATCGACTTTTCTGCACACCTCTGTTCTTTTTCCCCTCCACGTTCTCAAGCCCAAGTCCTGTCGCCAAAACTCGACTGACTCACACATCTCAGCTGGCCCCCAGCTCTGCCTGCCCCTGCGGAGCCCGTCCTCACGACGCCAGGCACCTCTTCATGGAATGTCCCTTGTTGGCCGCCCCGAGGAAGCACCTGAAGGCCGCCATGCATGTCTTCTGTTTCCACGTCCTGGTCACCGACTACCCCGAGCTAGCTGCCAACTTCGCGATCCGATACTTTTCGCTCGAGCAGTTCGCATGGACGGCAAAACGCCTCGTGAACCCTGACTTTGGCAACCTGCCAACGGGGGGGTCTTACGCTGGGGCTGGGGGAACAACATCGCTGTCCATCAGGCCGAAAGCTAGATAGAGTAGACAGCTTCCATCAATTCAAATGTTTCAACCGCAGGCCTCTGGCCGTTCACTGTGATTTTTACCTGCTTAGAGCGACAGATCTCCCAACTCCGCGCCTCCTGACAATACACACAGCCTTCGGTCACGTGATCGTAAGTAAGTCTTCCCCCCTCCGATCATTGAATCATCTTGACGTTCGAGTTGGACCAGCCTGACGACCTCCCAAGTCTCCGACCACGTCCGTCCGTCCTACCCATCGCCTCAGCAACGAGAAGCTGGCTGACCATTTCTGTCTCACGCAGCTCTCCCAACCTCAGCCGCACTTACATGTGCACGTCAGTCAGCGCGTTCTCTCTGTGTAAGTGAGTCACGATTCTAAATCTCAGAGGCGCGTTTGACTGACAGTTTCACAAGCAGTCGGCACAAGCCGTACTCACCGATGTTCGTAGGTTACTTTACCTCAAGGAGTGCTCAACATCAGCTCACTGCCCAGAAGCCCTAGAGGGCTGCCTCTGCCTTAGAATTGCGGAGGGCCTGTTCCAAAGAAGGGCCACTCCATAGGGTGCGCGAGTACCCTACCCACCTCCGCTGCTAAGTTTGCGCGCTTGCCGTTGATAAAGTTGCGCGTCGCGAGGTCCCCTATAGGGGTATTAATGAGAGCTCTCTTGAGCGTCATTCCGACCATACGTAAGTAGACATAGGATATATGATAGTATATACACTAAATAAATTCCATGCAGGCTCTCTGTGAGTCTCGGATTGCGCGAGGAAAGAGCGGGTTTCATCGATCTGATCGATGTTAAACTCTATGGCGAGCCTTCGCGCGTTGTTTGTGTTGATAGGCGCGCTGGTAGGTAGTGTAACTTCTTTTAGCTAGTCACTACTCTAACCTCTACGTCAGGGCTCAGGGTATCTGTACGCGGGGTCGGGTGCCGACATCGTGAAGGTATGTTTTCTCTGGAATCTCATAGGCTTTACTAATTAAAGATGCTTCAGGTTTCTTGTGGGTTGTAGGTATGACCTGTGCTTCGTGTGATGCTCCTCAGTTCACACTCCTTCTCAGATGAGGGCAGGTTGTTAACATGGGTTTGAGGGTGAGGAAGAGGAAGAGGGATGGGCGCAAGGCCCTGCGCGCAGGTATTGCATCAATCCCCATGCTTTTTGCTCCTTGCTAATGTGTTCTCTAAGCAGCAGAGCTTTTTATGCTTCTGGCTGTGAGAACCTCTTGCGACGACCTCTTTGGTTGAGGAGTCATCTCCGTTTGGTGGCGTTGTGAGTCAAAGTTCCTTCTGTATCTTAGATGTGGGCTGATCCGAGTCAGCGCAGCACCTCGCTGGAAGGTTCAGCGAAGCTGTCGTCAGTTGATATCAGCCAATTCGCGGTCACGAGCGTATGCTAATCTCTGCCAGGCCAGGCCATGAGAGCCTCAGTGACCCCTTCGGCCCCGATGTGATCGGCCCCGCTACGTGCGGCGCCGTTGCTGTTCCGCCGGTCTATTCGGCCAGGGCGCGCGTTCGACTTTGTGCGGTAAGATCGTTGTTTCTTGGTATACCTGAGTCTAACTAGAACTGTAGGTGATGTTCAGAGGGTTTGCCTGCCAGCAGGAACGTATGGGGTTTCTGTACTGTTTTCCTTAATTGGTAGAGGGCACAGGTCAAAGTGCCCATACAGTGTTTCCAGAATTGTGCCCGCGTATAGGGTGAATTTTGCCGTAGTCTTTTTGCGGGGGGGGCTGCGTCATAACTACAAACTCAATAAAAGCGTTTGACCCGCTAAGAAATGCCTCCCTCCTGTATGTGAATGATGTCTTGCCTCAAACCATGTTTCCTGCCTGGCCTCAAGATCCACAGGCCGCACCTTGGTGAGAAATTGAGAGTAAGTGTCGAGTAGAGCGTCTGGCTTACGACCTGGCCGGAGCCCGTGAGTCACCCTGGAGATAGCTGTGACCAATGACTCCTTGTTGGAGGGCGAGGGCGTAACCTTGAGGATTTCTGACCATTCAGGCCACGCCGGAAAGTTCGCGCCGTCTCCACTGTAGGTACAGCTGCAGCCGGAAACAGGACAGTCAATATGTGTCCGACGCCCAATCCTATATAAGCTTAGTGCCTTTCCTCAGTCGAGCTTAGCCCCCAATCCTCACCTCTCCTGTCATCCACCAACTGCATCATTTTCCATCACCGCTAAATCCTTTCCCTACACTTCTCTACCATCTATCGTTATGGTTCATATATTTGATATTCCGCGCGAGGTGCGGGATCTGATTTATCTTCAATGCGTTTTGTCTGAGGGCGGCTACATCTTGGACTTCAACAGCAACAGGCTGAGATGTGCAGACGGCAAGCGCATTGACCTGGCGTTCATGCTCACTTGCAAGAAGATTGCAAGCGAAACCAGGGGACTGGCACTTTCATCGAACATTCTGAACTTCGTAGCAGTCTGCCCCAGTGAGAAGGAGCATCGTGCGGTAGCTGGTCGCTTCGGTCTAGCCCTGACAACGCTCAGTCAGAGGCGAAGCCACAAGCTGCACCAGATCTACCCGGATACTCTGAACATCCCCGATGACATATGGAGGGATATCTCGGAAATCGAACCGAAGCTAGCCCCATACGTCGAACTCCTTCAGCGCAGGCCCAATGGCTGGCGCGTTATGGATGGCGCAAGCCACATGATGCCAACTATCATTGAGAGACCAGAGATTGGCTGGCCTGGAACCTGTGGAGAGACGCCGTCCGTCTTCCGCAAATTTGCTCGTTCTGCGCTACAAGTACTTTTGGCGAATAAGGATCGATTCGAACCGGAAGAGTTCCTTCAATTTGAAAGGGGGATGCTCCGCTGGCATGAGACCGAGCATGCAGGCATCGTCGGCGTCAACCCTGATGCATGGGAGATCCCGACAACACAAAGTCTTGACCGGTACTTGCGCGATATGTGTCCCGTCACTGCTGCAGAAATCTCAGAACAATGAGAAACTCCTAACCAAGGGTTCGATCAAAGGCTTGTCAAACATCACTACTCAGCTGCGGCTGCTGCCATACGACTTTTATGCTCTTTGCGTAGGGACTCTCGGCTAAGCATACGAAAAATCATTCTCAACGAAGATCGAGCAGCTGTTGCATTCCCGGAAGCGCACGGCCTAGGTCTTATTCCATACTGCCAGGAAAACCCGCGCCTTCGCGTGGAACGCCGCGTCAGTATGTGGAAGACAGTCTTCCAGACTCAGTTCGATGGTCGTAACATTCACGTGAGGCCGTACGACTCCAACGATGGCCTTTGGGCGGACTCGGTGTCTCGTCCTGTGGCACTCTGGATCCTGGAAGCCCTGGAACTCGAACCCGCCGGAATGCCGCCTGGCGCCTTCACGTTAACCTTCGAGGGAGACCAAAAGTGCTGGGAGATTTTCCGCACAGTCGTGCAACGCGATGCTGCATGGCAAGCCGCAGTCGACCTCTCTCTGAAAAGGCAGATTCTCCCTTCATTGTCGTGGGTTACGAGGAGACTAGACGGATGGGCCCATATCGGAAGTCTGAGTAAGTGGCACGTTCTTGAAGGCTTCCCGCAAGCAGTGCAAGATATCGTGGCGGGTAAGTCCACTGTCAAGTGCAACTTCGACGTGGGCGAGGCATGGGACGTGGAGAAACTGGTTGAAGAGAGAAAGGACTGGACAATGAGCGATTGGAAAGAACGCTGGAAACGGGGTTTCGGCGTACGTTTCGACCCCGATCCGCCGTCGCCGAAATATCTACACCTCCTCTGCGACAACACATTCGAAATGAACGTCCCAATAGACCCTGCTTCTTTTTAGAGACCAAGGAGCTGGGTGTGCCGGGGTTATTGCGACAATTTGAACACGCTCAGGTGTTTTCGACACATCTATTCACTATACGAGAAGAGAAAGATATTATTAGGTTCTTTGAGTAGGTACTAATAGAAACCACGTTAAAAACCAGTGTGCATTTCCAACCGCTGTTCTCGTCAAGGTTACAAAGCCGGGTTCCAAAATCTTGAAGGTTTGTCCATGGAGTCTTCGACAGGTGCAAATGATCTGAAGATTCGCCCTCTTTCCGTAGCTCGTTATGAGGCGCGCAGTGTGCTTCACTCGATGGAATGGACGAAAGTTGACAAACGCGGTCTGGATGTGGGCCCTTAGCCTACACGACAGCGAGGTGTCTTCTCAAGCACTTGGCAGCGTCCGTCTATCGAGAGTTAGAAGAACGGGAATAGAGTTGCGGATTGATTGGGGAATGGGCCGTAGGATGTCAGCTTACGATGGACTCTTTTGTAGCAACACCCAAGTCTTGCCAACTTCAGGCAAATTGATGATAGTCTAGACTTTATTAGCTGTTGAATCCTGAGATGCGTAATCCTAGGTGCTTGTCGACTTGACCAAATCGCCGCCAGAGGAGGAATCGTTGGCACCAGCCTCAAGGCTCGCTTTCCAAGAGCAGCCTTTTCGAGGCCCAAAACCCTTGCGTTATTGAAGATTGGTCAGGTCCGTGTTCTGGTTATCAGTCATATTTAAAGAATGTAGCCTTTGCGCCCGTGACGACTTGTCTAGCCAAGCTATGTCCGAGCTGTCGCCCTTCTTTCTCATGGGCCTGTCTAGACATTGATTTGGGAGCCCCAAAGAAGCCCCAAAGATTGGTGAAAATAAAGATGGCTAAAAAAGCGTAGAACCATTATGACACTCCGGCCCCATCTTCTCAAGTATGAAGTGGTATATGTCATAGATCCAAAGGTTGGAATTTCAACGGCTGGGTCGAAACGCGGCAGGCCTCAGGAATTCGATGCAAAATTGCAACGAGTCCACCTCAGGACGAGTACTGTGATGAACCGCTGGGGAAAGAGAAGGCGGAGCATTAAAGCATGAGAGATCTGCTTTTGGTTGCTAGCTGAAAGAATCCCTAGTATGGGCACCGCAACTTGGTGGACGATGATTTCGCAAGCGTCCGAGCGTGTGGCTCAACAGTCTGAGCAGCAAGGATTCGATTACGCGGTTTCAACAGACCCTGAATAGGCATCCGAGGAGCTTTAAGCTGCAAAGGCCGAGTGGAGAACAGAGTGCTCTATCACACGCAGAGATGCCGACACTGAATTGAACAACCCCAGCGCCGTGACGTATGGGACGACCCCGCCGTCGGAAACCCGCCGCCGGCAGCACGGACCCGCATCGGGCGACTGTCCTCCGCGACCCCGCCGTCTCCGGCATCCTGTCACCCCCTTGCATGACAGTGACATATCGAGGCCGGTTTCCAGCGCCCCGAAGCGTCCCGGCATTTTAACCTCACCCTGTCGTCAATTTGATCTTTCATCCAAGGCTTCGCTTTGCATCTCACACGTTTCTCTGCTTCATCAAGGCACTTGATTTAGCGGGATCCTTGCAATCAACCCACTCTCACAATGGGCGACCCCACGCCCCGCGACCAGCTCTCGAAGCGGGCAATCCCCTTCATGACCCTTGCCAACGGCCTGGAAGGTCTTCCCGGCGCAAAAGCTCGCACAGCATCCGTCTCTGACGACGCCATCTCCCGCTTCGCCCTCCCCGGGACAGCAGTCGCCACAGGCGGCACCGGTGCCATCGCCCTCTCCGTCGTGCGGGCAATGCTCCAGCACGGGCTCACCGGCCTCATGCTCCTCGACCTGGACGTCACATCCGCAGACGCAGTCACGTCAATCGCGTCCTTGCGCGAGTCCTTCCCCGACGCCAAGATCGAGGCCCTGTCCGTCGATGTCACGGACGAAGAGGGCGTCGGCAAGGCCATGGAGCGCGCTGCCGAGGCGCTGGGCGGAGTCGATTACCTGGTGTGCTTCGCCGGTGTCGTGGGCTGCGTGCACGCGCTGGAGATGCCCGCCGCGCAGTTCCGCAAGATTTTGGACATCAACACGACGGGCGCATTCATCTGCGCGCAGGCCGCTGCGAGGATCATGGTCCGGCAGGGGCGCGGCGGAAGGATCGTGTTCACGGCGAGTATCTCGGCGCACCGGGTCAATTTCCCGCAGCCGCAGTCGGCATACAACACGAGCAAGGGGGCGTTGTTGATGCTGAAGAGCAGTCTTGCGGCCGAGTGGGCCGGCTACGGGATCAACGTGAACAGCATCAGTCCGGGATACATGGACACCGTGCTGAACGAGGGCGAGGGACTGGCCGAGGCGAGAAGAATGTGGGCAGAGAGGAACCCGGCCGGCAGGATGGGCATGCCGGAGGAGGTTGCTGGGGTTGTCGTGATGCTTTGCTCAAAGGCAGGGAGCTATTTCAACGGAAGTGATCTGGTGGTTGACGGCGGAGGTGTTGTGTTCTAGAGCAGGGTCTGTAGATGGGTCAAAAGAGGGCAAGATCTGGACTTGGATGAATAAGTAGACAGAGGTGCATTCGATTTGAATAGAATATTTCATATTCCCTCCCCGCTTTTTCTCAAATGAAGTCTTGAACCCGATTGTATGATGCCAAGTTGACAGGTGACAAACAAAAGATCTTGGGCTCGTCTGAGCTCTTGTAGGGCAGCAGACCATCCATCAGAGAACCCAAGCAAACAGAACCAATTATTTGTGTCCTGGCAGTCACCCTGAGGGAGCAGGTTTTGTCTGTCTGTGTTCATGCAATCTCTGACTGCAGGTTGCACCTTGCTCTGCTGAGTTCTGCAGCACAACCAGCCTTTGTCTAGTTTGACACCTGCCTGCTTCTTTAGTGTTGCCTGTGAAGAATTGAAAACGGACACCAGCAGTGAGACAAAGGTCGGTAACAGGCTTTGCGCACGACCCCACTTGAGATAAGGCACCTACCGCACCTTAGATAAGGCTAGTCGCGATCACGTGGCGTTATCGATACGCCTATCTTAGGGCACTTGAATTCTCGGACTGGGTCCCATCTTGACGTCGCCCTCCCGAAATTTGTTTCAGTGCCGAGTGCTGTTGCTCAAAGTTCAACGCGTCAACACCAGTATCCACACCACAACGCGTACAAGATGAGCTCATACAGACCATCATACCCACCTCGGAGAGGTAATCGCGACAGCAATCGCAACCATGGCCGTGATCGCTACGAGTCCCGCCAAAGCCACCAGGGTCCTCCCGGGGCTGGTGATAGCTGGCGCAATCCCTGGCCAGAGGACCGTGAGTATCGCCGCCGTTCCCGATCTCGATCACCACCGAGGCACTCCGGCCACTATGATTCTTACAGAGGAGGCGACACAGGCCGAAGATCCGGTGGCTATGATGGCTACAGACCCGACTCGCGACCCCCTCAGGGCGACTTCACTTTCCGCATGGACAAGCCCTCCGGCGTGGGCGACATCGGCGACTCCTACCGTCCTGGACAAGGTAATGCGCGACGAAACGGTCGCGGTCGCGGCCGCGGCGGTCCCTATGGCAGAGGTCGTGGTGGATATCAGAAAATCATTCCGGCTGAGCGAGAGCTTCTGAAGTCTCGCCGCGACGGCGTCGATGAGAATCTCGTCAATGACGCCGATGGCGGCGCCAAGTATCGCGACATAGACGAGCTTTCGGACGACGAAGAGGCCGACATGGACATCTCGGACAACTCTGACGAAGACTCGAGCGAGCCTTCCAACAAGCGCGTCCGTCGCGACGACAACGACGAAAGCGGCAACAGCGTGCCCAAGTGGTCCAACCCAGATCCGTACACTGCACTTCCCCCGCCCGACGCCGACAAGGAGCGCAAGAAGAAGGACATGGTCAAGATGATTCGCAAAGCTCGCGTCGACGATTCTGCTGCCGACAAGCTAGCTGCGAGCACCGAGGCCGAGGAGTTTATTTCCTTTGACATGGATGGTGGCGATGATGGCGAGGAGGAGGAAATCATTCTGCCTCCTTCCAAATCGCCGACTCCTCCCCCGCCCCCGCCGTCCCTTCCTGCTCCTCCTCCCCCCCCTCCTTCCCTGCCTGCCGCTGCTGTGTTCAGAGAGCCGCCTACTGCTCCCCGCCACGACCAGGTCTCCAACGGTCACTTCAACGCTTCTGCCGCTTCTACGGCGCCATCCACCTCCGCCAGCAACCGACCGGCCCTCCCTCCGAAGCCAGTCGTGGCCGACGACGCACTCGGCTCGCGCAAGCGCACTGTAGATGACCAGATCAAACCACCCACCTACGGCCCTCTGAGGAAGGTGAACAAGATGCCCGTCGGTGGTGACATACTTCCCGAATGGCAAGTCACCAGACACGAGGACCCTACGCCCTGGATCAAGGCAGACCATTCCAAGTCGTCAGACATGAGCGTTTGGTGAGTTTGACAGTCCACCCTGACAGCCCCATACTGACCTGTCTAAGGCTGCACAAGGAAGTTGTGGATTTCTACGAAATGGTCAGGCCTCGTGAATTTGAGCATGCCATGCGCAGCCGACTTGTCGAAAAGCTTCGCAGGGCCTTGAGAACAAGCCGAAACTACAGAGACCACGATCTCGAGCCGTTTGGATCGTTCATGTCAGGTTTGTATCTTCCCACGGCCGACATGGACTTGGTCGTCTGTGCTAAGCGCTGGATCAACGGCGGTCCTTCGGAGTTCTTTGGTATGAAGCCCCTCAGAAACTTTGGCAAGTTCCTGTCAAGCTGTAGAATTTCCAACTACAGCACCATGGAGTTCATTGGTCACGCGAAGGTGCCCCTGGTCAAGTATATTGACACCCAAACCGGTTTAAGAGTCGACATCTCGTTTGACCGTCTTGATGGTCCCCAAGCCATCAAGACATTTGCTGCGTGGAAGGAACAGTACCCGGCAATGCCTATCCTCGTCACCATGATCAAGCACTTCCTCGTCATGCGTGGCCTCAACGAGCCTGTCAACGGAGGCATCGGCAGTTTCACCGTCACTTGCATGGTCGTCAGCATGCTTCAGCTCATGCCCCAGGTTCAAAGCCGAAACCTCGTCCCTGAGCATCACCTTGGTGAAATGCTCATGGAATTCTTCGATCTTTACGGAAACAGATTCGACTACACGAACACGGCTATCCGTCTGAACCCTCCCGGTTACATGCACAAGGTACGTCCCCCGTCCGATGCGTTGGCACGGTCCTAACACCCCCATCAGACCAAAGTTCCCGATGTCGTCTACAAGAATCGCGACCGACTCTCCGTGATTGACCCTAACAACCCTGCCAACGACATTTCGGGCGGCTCTAGCAACGCCGGCCGCATCTTGGGAGAGTTCCGTTACGCGTACCAGAGGCTACAGAAGAGAATGGCAGAGCTGTCGCAGCTTGGCTCCCGCGCCAGCCAGCCGACCAGCATCCTGGAGGCGATCTACGCCGGCAACTACTCATCGTTCCGTAACCAGCGCGCACACCTTCGCAGACTTCACGACCAGTGACTGAAGATGATGGCGCGATCGAGAGACGTGAACGATGGTTCGGCATGTGATGTTGTTCAAATTCGGCGGGCTTCTTCGAATGTTGTGGGGAGGACTTCTCAGGCTACAGGAACATTTGCTATACACACTGCGTTGCTTACACGGGGTACGGACAAGGCCTCCGTACAGAAAGTAGTACGGAGATGGAGTCAGGAGAGGCGGTTGTTTTCATCGATACCCCCGTTGCCCTCCGCCCGACCGATCAGCGCCGGGCTAGAGACTTTCAGAGGTTTTTGCAGTTTCATTTTGACGAAACGAGTTGTATGATAATGGGGAAGTTGGCGGCATGGATTGACTTTACAGGCCCGGGTCTCTCTGCGTCCTCTGGTACGGGCCGCCAACTCTTCACGGCACGGGCCAGCCCTAGTGGGCATTGAATGAAAGAAAGGACATTCTACATTAGAAAGCTAACCGATGCAGCGTTACCGGTCCCCATCGCGGGAGCGGTAGAACGCCAACGCCTGCGCTCCCTATTTCATACTGACAATTCACAGGACTGTTCTCGCAGCTTCTTCGGAAGCTTGCGCGGGCTCTTCGCGATGAGGCGGTCTGGGTCCCTGGCGACGGGGATCCGGTCCGGTGATGACTTGCAAACCTGGCAGCGTCCTTTCGGGGCGCCGCCGCTTTTCTCACTGCACTCTGCTGCCTTGTGCACGGATGTGGAGAGGAAATGGTCTCTGGACCTAATGGGTTGTATGGTGCATGACATGAATGGGCAGCCATGGAAGACCTGGTTGAGCGATAGTGAACGACCGTCGCGATGAGGCTCAGGCATGTTATTTGGCTGTCCATCAGGCCAGTCGAGTATTGGACTTTCCCGGATGAGTCTTGCGACATGGAGACAAGTCATGTTTTGCGACACCGACCCCTGCACCGGTTCCATCTGGTCGCAGAGCTTGTTAGCATGCTATTCATGGGCAGGCGAAATGAGTAGACTGTCTGCCGCTCAGCCCTGGGATGGGCTGACGACAGCCAAGCCGCAACCGAGACGAGCAAGAGGAGTGCTGACATGAGGAGGAGCCGGATGCCCCTGTCCGCCTCGCTGCCACTGATTCCCGACTGGGAGCTTGTCAGGGTAACGAGTTCAAGCAGGACGTCTTCGACCTCTGCTTTCGCTGGCTGGCTTCGTTGGTCAGGCAGCTGCGAGGCTGTACCTTGACCATCAGCTTTCCCCGCGAAGGCAAGGGACAGCATGCGGGGAGGTTCGCAGAGCCTGCAATCGGAGCGAAGCAGCGCCGAGATCACGTCGAAGTGGTTGCAGCTAGTTGACCAAGCAAGATGGAGACGAAGCAGATGGACCGTTTGCTTGGGACCGTTGGCAGGCGTGCATGGCAGCATTTGACAGATCGGGGTCCCGGCGACAGGCCGACGGGGGGGTTACATTGTCGAAAGCTTCTCGCTTTCGTGTTTCTTGCGGTAGGCCCTGTCGTGCCGGGGCATGGGCGTCGCACCGAATCGGCGCGAGAATGCACGGAATGAGGATGTCCTGTAGCTTGATAGCGACCAAGACGGAGATACTTGGAGCACGTAACTCAGACTTCGGGGTAACGTTGCAGCGCGGATTCCTCCAAGTATGAGAGGGCGCGCAAGTGACCGAGGCGTGGGCAGGCCACCGCAAAGGTCTTCAGTTTTTCCTGCGCAGAGTGACAAGAAGAACTTTGTGAAATGAGTCGGGTCGTGAGGTGCAGTAGTGTAGACGACTTATCGATCTTCAGCAGACAGGTTGGTGATGGGGGGCCGTACTTCGGGTCATCTGCGGCGTTCCTCGGCCGATGCCAGGGCAAAATCGTCTTCTTCGGCGCGATGGTAGAGGGTGGTCTGGGATTCCGGATCTCTCACCATGTCTGCCAAGAAGGACGTTGCAAATTTTTTCTCTCCCGTTGACCAGATGGATTCTGCACGGAAAAGCGTGGGCATGGGCAGCTGCGACGGGTTGAATGATTTCTTCGCAAGCGGTCCATTCAAGGTGCGGGAGGCAGGCGAGCTTTCAGTGGGCTCAGTTTAGGTAATGGAGCCTGAAGCGACGACAGCCAATGGGTATCTCAGAAGAAAAGTCTGGTGTTGATGTACATGGTATGAACGACCCGTCTCGGAGATGTGGTCCGACAAATGGCCCGCAAAACAAGGACGGGAGGCAGACGTTTGTGGGTCTCCCGGTCGAGCTCGGGGGGCATTCCCCCGCATGTGCTCCATCAAGCAGAGAGGTACCTTATGTATTCATTATGTGCAATACCTTGGGTGGTGGCATGAGATGTTTGGTGACCCTCCGTCAGGCAATGGATTTGTGAGGAAATGATGTATTTGTCCTCTGCGAGCGTGTGGCACGGGAGTCACGAGGTATGGACGCGGTCGTGTTCTCGGTGGATTGGGCGCGGTGTGCGGTCTGCAGTACAGGTTTTGCGATCTTGGCCGGGGGAGGAGGGCTTCGATTCGATCGCGGCACAGCGGGTGGGTGGCTTGCAGGAGGGCGTTTGATGTGCAGTAGTAGCTGCGGCATAACGGCGGCAGAGAGGCGGGCTGGCGCTGGTCGCCTACTGTTGATACCGCTTTAGGGGATGTCTTGGGAGGATGTAAGATGAGGCCGGTGGCTTGTGAAGAGAGCGAATAGGGAGGGGGGAATGTCGAGTCACAGTGTGGGGGAATAGTGAATGGTTACATGCCCGCAAAGACGAGAGAGGTGAGGAACGGGGAAGCAGGAGCCATGCGTGGAGCGCTGCTGCGGTTTTTGCCAAGAGGCTAGCTCTTCTGTCCAATTCTACAGATCACGGGACAGCGAAACGAAGGCGAAGGAAGGACGCGCCAACGGTGGTACGACATCTGCCCGTCTTTGGCCCGGCCTGTCACCGCAGGGCAGGGCACTTTGGACGGCGTCTGTTCCTCGTGTCTTTCCCGTCCGGGTATCATTTGCCAAAGAGCTAGCTGCCTGTCATTCAGTCTGTGCGGTCGTTTGGTTTGACTTAAGGTACCTACAGTACCTTAACTTACCTCACTATATGCCTTGCCTTATTGGTAGCATGTGTGTCTTTTTTGTGGCTGTTCACGTTTCCTTCGGGTGCGGGGAAAAGCGGCCGTGAGGATTGGCCCGTCGCACGAGGGAGGGTGAGTGTGGTGTCTGTGGAGGTACGTACCCGACATTGAACACTGAAGGATCCAATGCCTGCACCGACTGAGGTGACTGGAGCTCTCTCCACGTCCCCACTCCACTGTCTTTTCTGCGGGGCTCAATATTTTGGCGACTTCACTAACAGCCAGACCACAACGAACGACACTGGACAGACCACACAAGGCAGACCAGGCTGCCTATCCTACCCTATGGATCCGTACGTACGATGAACGGCGGTACGCATCTTTGCAGCACCACCAACACGAGCACAGCATGAGACATTCAGGATCCAACAGCTCCCAAGGCTCACGGTTCAAGGCAACCAACACCGCCCGTGTGGCATTGGATCTGGCCGAGCTTTTCGTCTCGCTGCAATGTCGCTGCAATGTCGCTGCAGGCTCACGCCCTTGGCCTTGTTCTTGCTTGGCGGCACCATCGCCAATCGTCCCATGTCTTCGGCCACTCGCAGCCCCTTACCGCCAGCCCTCTGCCCCTCTCCCACTTAGGTTTGCGACTCTGACGCTGCTGCCCTTCTCCGCACTTTGCCTCCCGCACCCAATCCCAGTCCCCGGATCATCAATGGATGGCACTTTGGGGGATCAGAGGTGAGGAGATGGGAACTCCTGATTCCCCACGACGCACACTGCCAGTGTTGGCTGTTCCCCGCCATGTTGGACCATCCTTCTCGAACCTCCTCGCCCGACTCCAAGGATTGATCATCACCCTCTCGCTTCCTCCACGCCTGCGTCCATCCACCCTTGACCGATCGTATACCACGGGACGGCCAATCCTCCACACCAACCTGGTCAACCCCATGCGCCAACTTTTGCATTCGGTCCGTCCAATCCATCGCCCAGGGGTTCCTCCTCTGCCGAGACCGTCCAGTCCAATGTCAGTCGACGCCGCATCCCGGTGCGACGGGGGTCGCGTCCTTTCCAGCTTGTGACTCGGAGCTCATTACATGAGACATCTGCACCATCCCGTCTCTGCCTTGTCCTCCCCTGCCCTGCTTCCAGACTGCTACTTTAACTTTCGGACGCGCCCACCTGCGAGCCCTCTAGAAGAAAACCACGAGGGTTCCCTTCATCAACCCAGTCCATCTCATCACACATCCCGCAACCTGTCCTACACAGACTGGTACTCCGACGACAACACAACTGGATATACCTCACACAGACTCGCCACGCGCGGCCGTGAATATGTGGAAGTTTACTAACGTCTACGCCATTTGCGGCTTTGCCGCCATTGGTACGCTCCAACCTCGTTCTCACTTCTGCCAATTCTAACCATGCCCAGGTGGCGGACTCTTCGGCTTCGATATCAGCTCCATGAGCGGTGTTCTCGGGACTCAGGCATACAAGCGATACTTCAATGACCCCAAGGAATATGCCCAGGGTGGTATTACCGCCGCCATGCCCGCCGGCTCCCTCGTCGGCTCCCTCGTCTCCTCCTTCATCGCCGACAAGTACTCCAGAAAGATCGCGCTGCAATTCTCCTGCTTACTCTGGATCCTTGGCGCCATTCTCCAGTGCGCTTCCGTCAACGTCGCCATGCTCTGCGTCGGCCGTGTCATTGCTGGAATGTGCGTCGGTATTGCCTCATCCATCGTGCCTGTATATCAGTCAGAGATCGCTCCCAAGGAGATTCGGTAAGCCATTAAAAACACTGAGAACTTCAGGAGAGTCATGCTAACGATCTCACAGTGGTCGCGTAAGTTCTTGACGAGGTTTTCCCTCTAACCATTGCCATGCTCATACTTCTTTAGGTCGTGAGTTTGCAACAATGGGCCATCACTTGGGGTATCCTTATTCAGTACTTCATCCAATACGGGGCTGCCTCGGGTATTGGAGGAGGCCCCAATGACCCAGATCAGCCAACCGCAGCTTTTCGCATTCCTTGGGGCGTGCAAATGGTGCCTGCCATCATCCTGTTCTTTGGTCTCTTTTTCTGTCCCTACAGTCCTCGTTGGCTCGCCGCTCACGACCGCTGGGACGAGGCGATCAAAGTCCTCGCGAGCCTCCACGGACACGGCGACGTGAACCACCCCAAGGTCCTTGCTCAGTATCAAGAGATTGAGGAGGCTCTCCGCTTCGAGCGCGAGGAAAAGATCAACAGCTTCAAGGCGCTTGTAGCCCCCCGCATGTACAAGCGTGTGCTCTTGGGCATGAGCATTCAGATGTGGTCCCAATTGAGCGGAATGAACATCATGATGTGTAAGTTGACAGTCGATGCTTCGAAGTAGGAAGATGAGAAACTGACATCCAATAGACTACATCGTCTACATCATGCAAGGCGCCAACATGGGTAACCCGCTCATGACCGCCTCCATCCAATACGTCATCAACGTCGCCCTCACCCTACCGGCCATCCTCTTCATGGACAGGATTGGCCGTCGTCCCCTACTCGTTGGCGGAGCTTTCATGATGATGACCTGGTTGTTCATCTCCGGTGCCCTGCAGCAATACTACGGCCAAGCCAACGTTGGCGACCTGGTCACTACCGAGAACGAGTCTGTATCCTGGATCATTGTCGACAACCACTCCGTCTCAGCCGCCGTCGTCTCCTGCTCGTACCTCTTCGTTGCCACGTTCGCCACCACCTGGGGTCCCGTTTCATGGACTTATCCGGCCGAGATTTTCCCCAGCAAGATTCGCGCCAAGGCCGTCTCTCTTGCGACCTCCACTAACTGGTTCTGGAACATGGTTTTGGCGTTCGCCGTGCCACCTCTGTTGTGGAACATTGTAAGTCCACGATAAAAGCTATCCGGAAGACGAATGCTAACCCATCTGCACAGAACTACAAGATGTATTACATCTTCGCCACCTTCAACGCCTGTGCCTTCCTCCACACTGCCTTCTTCGCTCCCGAGACCAAGGTTCGTATGCTTGTTCGCAATTCGATCTACTGGACGCTAACAGCTCAAACAGGGCTTCACCCTCGAGGAGATGGACGACGTCTTCAACTCCGGCCTCCCCGCCTGGAAGACCCACAAGAAGAAGTCCCGCCTCGACGAGCTCGAGAACGAGATCGCCACCGGAAACCTCAAGGTCGCCCGTCCCCACGGCGCCATCGAGACAGAGGACGTCGCTCACGAGACCGAGAAGAAGGGTGCCGGCGCCGTTTAAAGACGCGATTCGTCTACTTGCTATATATAATATCTACGCGGTGAATGTCTAGGAGGATGACGACGATGAAAATACGGGGGGATGAAGGAGGGATGAGGAGGCGGATGGGATCGATGACTTTGGCAAAGATACCACTGTAATGCGCTCAAAGGACGGTCTGGGTTTTGCTTACTTTCACAAGTTTACTAAACATAATATGAAGTTAATGGCACTTCAGCGGCTTGCCGGCCGCAGAGTTATTAACCACTTCGGACTACCACCAATTGGCTCACTCGTCTAGTCACAGGGACCTCTGATGCACCGTCTGCCTAGCAAGGCTGAACGTCCGTTGTACACAATCTGACGCTGTCGACTCAGCGGAGTTCTTGCTTCACACAATGACGATCTCTCATTTGCGGTGGGGGTGCACTACTATGAGATCTCCCAAAACCATCCCTTGGTTGAATCTCAAAGCACAAGATCCGCAATGCTTCCACACGCGCTCAATTTCCATCCGGTAGAACAGGATATAGAGTTGTGATGTGTAAGTAACCAGTATCTCTGGGGCCCTACTTTTGTCTGTGCTGCATGTCTTACATCGTGTTGCATTCTGCTCTGGTGAAGTACACATCACGAAGCTAGATTGACGACATATGGTTGTACATTCCCTGCGCAACAATGCCACCTATTTCTCCGCATGTATCAGTACCCGTCCGCAATCCCATCGGCTTTCTCCCGAGCCCTACGTTCCCCGTCCGCCGCCCACCACCACCGATGCGACTCGTCATGGCCCTCCGCACCATCGTCTTCACAACAATCCCAGGGCTTGGGGCTGAGGATGTAATGGACATTCTTGACTTCCTCGTCCCTCCAGATAACATCATGCACGCCCCGCCACCGCAGCGTCTTCAGCGCGTTATACACATACGGCAACCCGACCCACCGGCCCCGGAACAGCTCCGCAAGCAGGTCCTGGTCGGGAAACACCCACTCCGCAGGCGCGTTCTCGACGCGCGCCGCTATCGCGCCGAAGTGCGCCACGGAGGGGACCACGACGAGGAGGCCGCTGTTGAGCAGGCCGAGCGGGCGCGGGGCGCGGTCCGCGTGGTGCGCCGTGAACGGGCAGCTGGCCGGGACCCAGGTCGGCGGGTAGTGGGGCTTTTTGAGCGGGTTGCAGGTGCACGCGTGGCCGGCGGCGAAGACCTTTATGCCGGCGGTGCTGCTGGCGGCAGCGGGGTTCAGGGGCGGGTGCGTCATCAGCTCGTCCATGTTCCTGCGCACGAGCATGTCGCAGTCGAGGAGGACGACGCGAGCGTACGCGGTGAGGGAGAAGACGGTTAGTTTGGTCCAGGTGTCTTCGAAGCGCGGCTCGCGCGTACAGGCTCTCGTGCCCGCGGGGCGGAGGCGCGGGACCCGGTGGAGGGGGATGCCACGGGCGGCGATGGCGGCGCGGCCCTCCTCGGGGAAGGAGTCTGTGTGCAGGGCGATGAAGGGGTAGACTGTGTTTGAGGAGACGAGGGAATGGTGCAAGGTGAGGAGCCCCGGGAGGTAGCTCATGCTTGTGATGAGACTGGCCCAGACTAAGATGGAGTCCGAGTGGCGAGGCTCACGGCTTGGATTGAGAATCGTACCTCTGTCTGATTGGACAACTCTTTCGACTTGTAACTGTTTCCGCGCTGGTTCCGAGTAATTTCTGACAGCAAAGACGAAGGCACATATGAGCATCGTATGTCGTATATGTATTCAAGCCGTTCGTCCCTTGCTTCGGGAGCCTCACATTGGGCGGAGAAGCACAGATGGACCTTTCGGCCGTTCGTTACGTTAGCTATGCGTCGTGGAACGAACACAGAGCCACTCTCGGCAGCGTAAAGCCGATGAATCGTCTGCGGTCCTGACTCCATCTGTAGCTAGTAGTTCTGCATCGCTGAGACACACTTGAAGTTCCTACTTCCTGTTTCGATGGCACTCGCATAGCCAAGCCCGCGTCTTTCCGCTCGTCCGAATTACACGACATTAGGGCGTCAGATGGCTCGATGATATGAAAGCACTCAATCGTTAAGTGGAGGCTTCTAAATTTCCCTCATGGATGCAACACTGCATCGGGAAGCCATTAGTGTCAAGTTGCAGACGATGACCCACTGTGGTCTTTGCCGGTTGAGGTTTGGGGTTAGGGGAATTCTTTGATGCCATTATCTCCAGGCGAACGACATTAGTGAAACACTTCAGGCCTCGTAAACTCGTTATCCGGATAGACGTTCTCGCCCATGGACATCGTGCCATCCTCATGAACAACCAAGTTGCCCTTTCCAATATCGACGGTACCTTCTTCGCCGTCTTCTTCGCACTCGTTTTGCGGCAAATAGTAGTAAGAATCCAGCTTCCGAATCCCCGGATACCAGTACCGCAACCAAGGCCTCATCTTGCGTTGACTTCCCACCGCGAAGTCTTCAAGCAACGCCGCAAAGTCGCGGTAGGGTATCATCTCGGCAACCCAAGCAGTCCACAGAACGACCCCCCACTCGAGCTTGCGAAAAGCGTCGACGCTGCCGTATACCTCTTCGACGACCCGGCGGAGCATGCCTTTCTCTCCCTCCGGCAGAGGGTCGTAAACCTCGAAGAAGGCTGCCTTGGCCTCGGCGACAAACTTCGGCTCAACCAACAAAACATACCCATCGTGGCTTGTGTCCTGACTTATCCTTACTGAGCGGCGAATCATGGGCCATTCGATGGCAGGATGAAGCCAGTGGTGGTCGGGCAGGAGCTCAAGCTGGATAGGGACAGGCCAGTAGGAGCTATCAGCGAGCCCAACATCGGCGATCGGGCACAAAAGCCGGATCAGCTGTGTCTCGTTCCACCAAATCGGACCCATGCCGTTCGTGGCGCGCAGGAAGGCTTTATACTGCTCCGGCAAAGGGGCCGTGAGCTCAAGCTTTTGTTCTAGGTCCGCGATTTCCGGATGAGACGGGACGGGACGCCGCAGCAGCGTCTCTGGCCTTGTGATCTTGTCCTCGTCCCTCTCCATCGCGCCCGCGTCGGCGGCGATTCTCTCCTCCGAGTTGTGCTCGGGCCAGTACGGCGCGTTTGCCCTCGTGTTTTCGTCGATTGCCCGCACAAGCTCTGCAACGGTGGCGCCCGCGTATGGTCGGGTCGGGCCGGTCTCGAGTCTTTTGGTGAGCATGTCGCAGCCTGTCTGGGTCACTCTGCGGATATGGTCGACATCGAGGTCGAGTTCTTTGACGAGGGTGTTGGTGGTGGCATTGTGCTCGAACCAGTCCCTCTGCCATAGCCGTCTCATGCAGCCGAGCATGGGCAACTGGTCCTGTGCATAATGGTTCTCGGCAATGGCCTTGCCCCACGAGTTGATATAGTTGAGATTGTACTGGTGCGCATCTTCTGGATATTTGATTTCCTTGCTCGAGGTATTTCTCCCTGCATCATTGTCATCATCCAGGAAAAACTCATCAACCACTTCATCTTCATCCTGTTTCTCCTCGTTGTCTTCTGGAATTTGCTCCCCTCCATCATTCTCTTGTCTGGTGTCTCCATGCCTTTGTCGATTTTGCGGAAAAGTGAGCCGCACGGCAAGATCAAGAGTCAGGGCGCGCCCCGTGGACTTGACAACCTGGTTCATCGACCACGGCGCCAGCATCCGCTCCCAGAGCAGCCAAAACTGTCTCAAGCGATGCGGAATTGGCCCATGGGGGTTCGCCCTATTCATACCCTTACTGCCCATTTCAGAAACAAGTTGAAGCGTCTCGTCGTCCTCGCGCCAGGTATGGCCGAACCTGTTGCAGACGCATAGACGCGCATACCGCTCCAGGGCATCCAGAGTGGTTTCTTCCCCATTTGGAATCATATCTGAGTCGCCAGTTTCCAGCGATTCGGGTCCCGGAGACGCCCACGCCGGCCAGGAGCCGGTTTTCTCCCAAGCGAATGCGAACACAGCTCGTGTGAATGGGTCCGGTCTTGTCGGGGGGACACTGACCGCGTACTTTTCTGTATCCCCCTTGGCAAGATAGCACGACTTGTCGTAGTCTTCGGAACGCTTTTCGGGGCCAAGTTCGTAGAGGTCGAACGGCGGGATCCCATGCGAATGGAGGACGTCCAGCAGACGTGTGCCTTCGGCGACCAAGCCCAGTACCGCCGGACTCACGGCTGTCTCGCGAACGCGCTCCACAACGAGGCACAGAAACCGCTCTTGTGCGATCTCAGTTGGGTCGACGAGGTGCCGTGTGAAGTAGTTGATCTTCTCCTCATCGTCAATATCAGTCCTCTCAGACATTTTGAGCCGCGTCAAGACACTAGCAAATGACAAAGGCGAATAGAATGACGTCAGCGGTTTTTTGGTGGACGATTTCCTGAAAAAAGATCCAGTGAATGCTGACCGACGTTCAGCTCGGGCAGCTGTGCGTTTGCGCAGCAGCCATTTGGTTGGCGCGCGCTTTCTTGAAGTTACAGCAAGGCCCGAGTTGAGAGAGACGAACTGCCGAAGCCTTCACTGCAAAGCCAATAGATATGTAAAATTTCGACTGGGTGTCATGACTCAACAGTGCCTTGAGGAATTGATATTCTTGTCCACTGAAACATTATCTTGTTGAAAGAGCTGCCTGTGTTGACGTCTCACAGGAATACATGGTCTCGACCAGCTCCCCCGCAAAGGACGGGAAAGCGGTCAAGTAACGGCTGCCTGGAGCCTTGCAACAGAATAAGAGAAAAAAAGCAACGGCCTTGAGAGAAGCGAAGGTGGGAGCCGATCTTGGCGCCTTTTTAGGAAATGAGCACCACCAAATACAGCTTAGCTACCATCAGCAGCCCCAGTTGCCAAGGGCCCCCGTAAGGCTGATTTTGGAAAGGTTGGCAACATTGACGCCATTCTCGGCCACTTTGGACTCCCGCGCGATGTTATTTCAGGGACTTCACGCTTGCAAAAGCCGCGGTTTATCGCATGGCCGAGCGGGCCTTGTCTGACATGCATTGCCAGCCCGCTCCGTGTTGCTATCATTGGCCACCGGGGCAAAGAGCTTGTTCGCTCTAGTGGAGTTGAAGGATTCAAGACTCTAAATTGTGGCGCAGGGGAGCTGGTTTCCCAATCCCTAATTCGGCGCCGGCATAGCGATCCTCTGCTTTGTGGCTGCCTAGCGCCCGCCAACTCACGGATGCTTCGCTCTCTTATTTGGGTGTCTCGTCCCTTTTCGAGTGAAACCTTTGATCTTTCTGTGTTCCTGGATTGGTACATCAGAGGCATCTGATCTTTTCATATTGCCGGTGCAGTGGTCGTAAATTGCCAATGATCATCGGACGGAGACACACTTGAGTCATCGAGGACACCTCAATAGTGAACGATGGATTCATCGCACGGGAGTTCCCCGGCCCCCAACTACAGCCAACCACACGATAGCGATGGCGCATACGTCGAGAATGGTCTGCATCCCGTCGAGCAGACCGACAAGATCGTCAACACTTCCCACTACGTCTCATACGACCAATACAAGCCGGTGCCTTTATCAGCGGACCAAGGCTATGTAGCTCCGATCGACGCATGTCGGCCCGCGAAGAAGAAGATATGCGGTATCAGCAGTGGTGTTTTCATCTTGCTGTGTCTGCTGGCCTTCTTCATTGCGATTCTGGTCGTGGTCGCCGGTGTGTTCGGCAGCATGCTCGCGAAACAATCCGCCGAGATTCTCGATCTGAAGAGCACATCACCAACAAAGTTTGTTTCACAGCTTACCCATAATACAGCAAGATAAGATGCACTAACATAACGGTACCCAGAACAAGCGACCCCGACGCGAACGGTTCATCGACCGCTACCGCCGCAGCGGCAACAACGACATGGGTCACGGTTACCGATTGGGATTTCATCGGTTGTTATGAGGACGGCGACGAGCGCGTGTTTTCCGGAAACATCAGCGTCATCCAAAACCAAACAAATAAGCTGTGCGCGTTGGCCTGCGATGGCTTTGACTACTTTGGGACTCAGTACGGAGACCAGTGTTACTGCTCGAAGACGCCACCTAAGACAGTTGCTCCGGCATGGAATTGCGATATGCATTGCGCCGGCGCACCAAACTCGGAAATCTGCGGCGGGTACTATTTTCTCAGCGCCTGGAAGAAGAAGAGTTCATGAGACCCCCAAAGCGCATCAGGATGGGCACTTTGAACATGGAGGAAGGCCAGGGGCCATGATCTGTGCCTGATGCGCTTCATCAGCATGGCCTGGAGTTCAGGATGTTTCTTTGTCATTTGGAATACCCATTGGATGAATAAGAATTATCAGAGAAATACAAACATCTCCAAGAGATATAGTTGCTGTGTCACAAGACGCCGTCGGCGATGTTCATAGCGGAGGGAATTGAGCAATGGGGGCGAGAGGTGGGCCGAGGATCTTGATCACAAACAACGGCATCACTTCCAACATCCAGCAATGGATACAAACAACCATGGCCGGTTGGCCCAATGGCAAGGCGTCTGACTACGATTCATCGTGAAATCAGGAGATTCTGGGTTCGACCCCCAGGTTGGTCATATTTTTGATCCTGTTGGCTATTTTTGGTGCGGGAAGAGTTTGTTGCGTGCGGGTCCGACCAAAATGGGTCCCGGGGCCAGAGCATTAGTCCTTAGTCGGTCCTCCGGCCCGGGATAGCTGGCTTTTTACATGTTGCCGAATTGCTTTTCTGCGAAAAGGCGCAAGTTCTCGTTGGAGGCGCTGGGATCTTGGCGCAGGCTTTTCTGACAGGGTTACCCAGATATCTGGTCCGTGGTTTCTTCAGCATAGCAGGCGTATTCCGACGAGAGCAATCTTATTGCACTTACATCCCTCTGGTTCGTAGTGATATGATGCCCCTCGGTCATTCGTAACACGATTGATTTATAAACTTCCCAGATTTCATAAAGCCTCCTTCATGACTTTAATCTCACGGCAATGATCGCCTCAAGCATTGATTACACGCCGAAAAACATGAGATGAACACTTTCAAGAGATCCGGCATCATCGGCTCCGAGGAGCCACATGTTCGGCGTGGTGCAACCCGAAAAAATTTCACCGAAAAGGTACGTACCGAACGACTCCAGCACAACTCCAGGCAGCCGGATTTCACTTCAGCTCAGTCGCCAACAACTCACCCAGGCGAGGAGCCATGTCCTCCACTCCTCCGCCGCCCCCCTCGGCGTCGATCTGTGCGGCCCTCACTCTTATTATCACAACATCACCGACGCCATCTGCCCCTTCGACAGAACTTCTCGGTACCGTCTTTCAGTCTGTTCGCCAACACTGCGAGGACCTCCTGTCTTGTCGCATCATCGTTGTGTTCGATACATACGACCGCATTGGCCCAGTATCCAGACTGAAGAAGGGCGTGGTGACGGAAGAGGGCGCAAAGCAGTATGATGCCTACAAGAAGAATGTCAAGACCCTCGTTCTTGGAGCCTACGGACACTCGTCGGATGAAGAGCTGGCGCAGGAGCAAGGGGAGGCGGAGTACGGATTCGACGGGAGAGCAGCTCTGAACCTCACACCATTCACAGTCAAGAGCACAAAAGATGACAAGGTCGCATTTGTCGAACCCGCAGAGAGACTCGGCTTCGGCCTTGCTGTGCGAACAGCCCTCAGGATCACCACTACGCCGTACGTCTGGGTTCACCAACATGACTGGACGCTGGTGGCAGACATCCCGGTCGCGCCGATGTTGGACGTCATGAAGGCTACTGACGAGGACGAGGAGGCGCCGGTGAAGTACATCTGCCTCGCCTCAGTGCGAATGCTGGAGTACGCCAACTCAGCCCATGCCCATGACTACCCCGCTCTGAGAGCGTTGACGAAGAAGCTCAAGCGGGACTTCACCCACCCGTCACATCAAAATTGCACCGTGCCGCTGACACCAATGTTCTTTTGGCATGATAAGCCACATATCGCATCCACCAAGCATTATCTCTCCCGGGTATTTCCAACGAGACTGGCGATTCCGAAGGGCGCGTTCATCGAAGATGTTATCGGGCAGCGTGCAAGAACACAGATGAAAGAGCAGAGCATGTGGGCCAAATGGGCTTGCTGGCTGTATTACCCCGATGAAGGGAAGCAACTGTGTTTGAAACATTTAGATGGAAGGAGATGGAGAGGTTTGGAGGCCGAGAAGGTTCAGGGAGCGAGGTGGAGAGAAATTAGAGGTGTGAAAGAAGACAAACAAGAATGATTGTCAACAATGGTTTTCCATGATACCCAGTGAGCTCACGGATCGGGTTATCCCGGCTGGATTCTGGCCTGATGGATCCCTGCAGCCTCATTAGCGTCCTAATGAATGAAGGTTGTCTCCCACGTCTCTGTCGAGGAGTTGCGGTCCTGCAACAGTTTGGCAAGTGCCATCGTCCAATCGGGCTACGAAGCTCAGAAAGAAGCTGGCATCGGCATCTTAGCTTTCTTCAATCTATCAATCGAGGTATACTTGGGACAATCGCGGGAAATCGGGCAATCCTGCCCTCAGATTTGAGGTCCAACTAGGCCGTGTGGAAGACTTCGCGGTCAGTGGCGGGCTTCCGCTTGATCTAGCCATTATTTTGACTACAAAAGCCCCCTCAAGAGCGGGCGTGCCAAGACATTTAGGCGGCCAGAATGTGTTGAAACAACCACCCAGCTGGGCACCTATCTAGCCGGGCGCGATGAAAGCCCATTTGTCGGTTCAGAGATCACGAGTTTCCTTAAAGAGACTCTAAAGTGGCGGCAACTTACCTATGCACGCACAGAGAAGCGGGGGAGCCAGTATCCTAAGGTAGTGCAATCCTACTTAATCATGGTGGCAACCTTAACAGTTACAACGCTTATGTCAGGTTCTACGATTTCTGACTACGAGCCCTGGATAGGCCTGGATAGGTCATAATCCATCAAGACCTTCTTAATCGAGCATGGCCTCGCGTCGCTGCGGCTGAGATACTGACAAAAGTACCCAATCCTTCAGCCATCTCACAGAGTTGTATGCCAATCAAGGCTGACTTGCAGTGCTTCAAGTCTTGGATTATCCAATGAAGACTCGCCCTGAAATCTCGGGCAATATAGAACCATACTTCTGGTGCATCGTAAGTCTTGAAGAGGAAGCTCGCGGTGTCGCCTCAGACGGCCAAGCAACGGCTAAGTCTCTGCTTGGTGCCAATATCCAGCAATGGGCAGCAGTTAATTTGACCGTAGGGGAACAAGGGGCCCGTCAGAAACAAACATAAATAATAGCCCGCTCTTGTTGCCATTTCTCCAGATAATCACAACATAACCGGCCACACAAATCACCTCCAAAAAGCAATCGAAATCACCTCGAAGACGGCATCATGAAGTTTTCCATCCTCACGCTCGTGGCAGCTCTCGCCTTCGCCACCGCTGCTCCCGGCGAACTCGTTGCTAGACAGTGCTCTTGCCACAAGGTCGGCAACGAATGGATCTGCAGCGGACGGCTATGCCCAAAGGACTTTGTCCCCGAACCGGCCATGGTCAAGAGAGATGGCGAACTCGTAGCTCGGCAGTGTTCCTGCAAGAAGGTTGGCAATGAATGGATTTGCAGTGGACGACTTTGCCCATGAGGCATCATACAATGTGAGTTTGGCCGCCCTGAAAAAGCGAAGAAATTTGCCGGTCTATTCCTCTAGTACTATGGCTAACCCTTACATTAGAAGACTCTATCAACAGGGCTGCCATGACAGATGGGAACAATAGCAAGCTTTCAATTAGGGTTGGAACTTAAGATTATGCCTCAATTAAATGGCAGCAATTGATTCTAAACTCTTTGAAGCATTTAGCGTGAGATATGGTGCATCTTTAACGATTGAAGTCTATAGTCATACGATAGTATAAGGCAGGCAGCCCTTCTTAAATTAGGCATGATAAAATGGAGCAGCATCAACGCGTGCTCTCATGAGGGCGTTAGGTGAAGTCATATCGCGGGCTACAAATCTGCGGAGCAAGACCTATCTTTGAAATTGTTTCAAGTTTAATCATTTTTCTTATAACGCTAAACACTCGTAAATGAAAGAACCTTTGATGCAAAATCGCTCCCCTTCAGTGGTGCTGGAGGTAACATCGCACAAAGAAGGCTATGTGGCCAAGCTTGCTGCGAGGCTGTGTGCAAACTTTCACAACAGACTTCCGATCTGTTGCTTGGGGTTTAAGCAAATCAGCGGGGCGATACTTACGGAACAGTATAATGTCTGCCGTATTGCCTGTGTACCAAGATACGTATGTTATCAACCACGATGATACTAGTAACGATAATCATACTGACGATAACGACGACTACGACGACGACGATAACAACGCCAGTAGTAATAGCGACGGTAGTAGTAACAACGGCGACGATAGTAGAGCGGTGTAAGGCGTTATATAACCACGGGAAAAGTAGTCGCTCTAGCACAGGAAAAACAGGCGGTCTCCTCCATCTAGAATTGTGGATTACAGGCGGACTGGTGACCTCGTACAGGACTCCGAGAATCACAAGGGCCGCTTAGGAAAGCCAGATGAGCATCTGAAACCCAATGATACAATGATGCTTTTTACCTGAACATGAGCAGTCATCTCGTTCAATAGTTGAACGAGGAATTGTTTTGTCTCAGATAAGACTCGCCTCAATGACACCATCGCACCAACACATGAACCCTGCATCGGCGGAAAACTGTCCACGCTGCGCGGGTTCATCCGACCGGCCAAAGCGGACGTCACAACCACCGGTCACCGACGCCAGACCCCCACGGTTCTGCCACGGCAAGGATGCCGGAATCCACAATCTGGACCTGCAGTAGTGGAACTGGGTTATGTGAGGTGAAAGCGATTGCCGAATCGGCACTTGGGCGGACTCGCGTGGCGGGGCGCCCCAAGTCTATGACGGCGTTCTCGTTTCACCGCACCGGTGTTTTGGCGGTCGGTCCAGCTAGTCGGCGCGGACAATTGGCAACTTTAAGTTGTCCGAAGATTTGCAGTTGTCCGGAGCTTGGCCACGGAGATACGACACCGTCAGCGTCATGAAAATGAGATGACTGTGGTAATAAATCTTTACAAAAGTGATGAGAATCTCACTGTTGATAAAGGCGCAGGAGACGACTGCTTAAGTTTGCACTAGTATTGACCGACAAATAACGCACATAAAGCTTCAACATGGCATCGGACACAAATTCTTCCAAAAGAACCCTGGCCATTTTCGGCGCAACCGGCCGCACGGGCAGCGAATCCCTGAAGGCCCTCCTCGCGAACCCCTCCAACCCGTTCGACCTCAAAGTCTATGTGCGCTCCAAGGATAAGCTGGTTTCCATGTTTCCTTCCTTCAAGACGGAGCACAGCGTAAAAATAGTCGAAGGCCAAGTCACCGACGTCTCTCGCGTGAAGGGATTTCTAGACGGCGCCGACACGATCATTTGCGCTCTCGGCGAGAATGAAAACAGGCCTGGCATCCGCGTGCTCACCGATGCGTCGCGCACTATCGTCACCGCACTCAAGCAGCTGAAGGACGGGTCTGGTTCATCAGCATGGAAGAAGCCGCGCGTGTTGCTGCTATCGTCAGCGACGTGGAACGAGCGCTTCGAGGCGCAACAGCCGGCGTTGATCAGCTGGCTCGTCAAGAACGCGTTCTACTACCCCTACCAGGATCTTCTCAACGCGCACAGGACGTTCAAAGAGGCAGAGAAGGAAGACGCACTGTCATTGTTGTTGGTACAACCGCCAGCCATCATCGAAGAGGACGGAAGTGGGCATCAGATCGGCGTCGAGTCGATCGGCATGGCAGTCTCGTATGCCGACCTTGGCGCGGGCTTTGCGGAGCTGGCCACCGAAGACCGGTACCGAGAACTCAAGGCAATCGGGGTATGGTCGGAAATGTCAAAAGAGGGATTTCGCAGGTACGGTCCAGAGGTCTTGTCACGTATGGTGGTAGGATTGCTTGCGAGCTTTTTGCCTGGATTCTTATTCATCAAAGCGCTGTTCAACAAGGTGTTTGGCTAGGGAAATATGCGGACAAGTGAGTTTAAATCAGCCTGTCACTGGCTTTCGTTTCCATTTTCGATGCTATTGTTATGTACATATGCTCTAGTGTATAAGACATGAAACGACCATTTTTGTTACTGGATATACCTAGGTACGTCTAGACACGCTGCACAGCCAGAGCTCCCTTGAAGATTGAGTGAACAAGACTCGGCTTCGGCCCGGTGCGCCGCGATGTACTAAGGGAGAGGGCATCATTGTTGCGCAGAGCGTCAGCTCGCTCATGCTCGGGTAGATCTAGGCTTTCGAGTTCACGGATCTTCCATACGCGGAGAGACCAGACTTTGCTAGAGTTAGCAATGAAAGCCTACCTAATGCTCAGAGTGGTTTACAACTTACGTGAGATAAAGGCGGCAATGTACATGAAACCAACAAAGATCTCGACCCCGAGGTAAGCATCGACGCCTGAGCCCTTGATGGTAAGAGCGATAGGCTCTGCAAAGGTGGCTGGGAGGACAAGAATCATCCAAAAGATGGACAGTGCTGAGAACCAAAATGTCAGTTTTGCTAGCCGCAGAAGATGTCATGCGTTGGCTGCTTACCGGAAGGCAGGAGCTGTATTCCCACCACTTCGGCACCGACAGGGGTGACCGTCGCCCAGATGCATCCAGCGAAGGCACCGAAGAGTGCGTAAACGATGGTGCCTGCGAAATACCTCCCGGCGAAGATCCAGACGAACAGAGTCGCTAGCCCGGCGACAAGGGTGCCCAAGCCAGCAACGTTGATGCGCCCGACGCGATCGCTAATGAGGCCGATGACGGGGCGACCGATGCCTTGTGACACTGCTTTGCGTTAGTATCATTGCCGGGATGTTGTACTCATACTTGACTTACGTTGGAACATGGCCGAGGCGATCGATCCTTGGCTCGCAGTAAACCCGACCGTCTCAGCGAAGTCGGCCAAAGAAAAGACGACAATGACGTATGCGAAAAGGGAGAAGAAACCCCAAGACATGAAGAGCCAGAACTCAGTCCTCTTAAACAGGTCTTTGTGGAATGCGGCATGGACACTTCCGAGAGCCTTGTTGCGGTCCCGCATCAGAACGCAGCATATGCCATTGACAACAAAAGACAGAATGGCGAGGATGCGGAACGCCCATGGCAGACCGATGTTGTGGATCATGGCAGTTGACGACAGGGAGTAAATCAACCCGCCGAGGCCCGAGCCGGCACTACCGATAGCTGACGCGAATGAACGGCGAACGATGAACCATTGTGGGATGACGCCGACGGTCGCATTGAAGGTGAATCCCATACCGACGCCGAAGCCGATGCCTTGCGACAACAGGAGATGCCATATTTGCGTCGTGAAGGATGCGCCGATGAGGGCGGCGCTGAGGTCAAGTCAGAGTTGGTGAAGGATAGTGAGGATACAGAGCACTTACGATTGAACTGTAACACCGATCGCGACCGTCGGTCTCGTTCCGATTCGTGGGATGAACCAGGTCACAATGGGGGCGACGAGAAGGGCTGTGGGCCGGATGTCAGTAAGCGGCTCGGCGCGGACGCGGGGTCGGTGTGAGATTCGACTCACCGACGGAGAAGGACAGGCCGCCGACGAAGGCCAGAGTGATCGGGCTGGCGCCAGGGAAGGCCCCCGAATTGAGATAATAGGCGAGGAAGACCGCATATGACTGTGGCTTGTTAGCTATATGAGAGTCGCGTCATCTGGCGGGCGCCAAACTGACTGAGTTCAGACCCCAAGTGTGTGCATTGATGAGAAAGACGCAGGCGACTACGACCCTATTTTTATGTCAGCGTCATTCATTCAGAGAGCGCTGCGGTGTTGAGACTTACCATCCATAGCCGCCTTCTTTGAATTCTACCTCTTCGCTTGTGCGCGGGCTGCTGGTCTGGCTCGGCGAAGTGTCATTTCGCTTCTCACTCTCCGCTGCCCTGGAAACGCTGTCAGGCATCTGCACCACGCCGCCGTGGTCGTTGTCCTGATTACTTGGGGGTTCAGATCGAGAAGGCATACCGGGCAGCGACAAACAACCAGACCGCTCGTTGTCAAAACGCTCTCTTCTCTCTAGCAGAGGAAATGCGACGGGCAAGTTGTGGGAGGCGGACAGCAGGGCCGCGTCGATTGACTCAGGACGTCAGGGTGTTGGTGACAAAGCAAAATGGACTGAGAATTCGGCACGAGGTCGGACTCGGCAAGCCGTATACAGTAGTTGAGTAACCGTATACAGTAGGCATTCGCGGGGGATCAATTTTGACGAAGCGAGTTTTCGACGCCAGTTCCCGACCCGAGGCGCGTTTTGGATTTTTTGTTTGCGCCGGGAATAGTGTGGAGACAACTCGGCGCGGTGTCTAGAGAAAAAGGCGAGATTGACGGTGATGGGGGATGCGACTGTGGGCTAGACCGGATACAGATGCCGCGGATCGATGTGTAATGGATTCTTCTCATTGGTCTTGTCGAGTTTCCCCTTCATGCTGGGCAACCTGGACGGCTCCGGTGGTCTGGACCGGAGGGTTTCTGCTTTTATCCGTCAAGCACCCCTGAACAAACACGCGGAACACGCCCTGCGGATGTCATATGACGAGCCCTCTTCGTTCTATGGCCGCATTTATCCAGCATTTGCAGGACATCATATGCTACCATTCTGCGGATTGTTTGCGCAACGCCAAGCGGCTCTGTGCTGTTAGCTTCGGAGACCAACGCCGAATAGACGCGACTTCGCGACTGTGACGGTAATTTCCCTGTCTTTCCGGCCGGTTTCGGCGGCTATGGACCGGAGGCGGCCCGGTTCCTGGTCTGTGCTATCATAGACTCTGAAGAAACTCGGGGCATTTTCCGCTTCGGCGATAAGATACACTTCGGACATAGCGTGGTCGCTCTATGTTCCCATTACTTTTGCGGTAGGAGAGACTGAATGAGTAATGAGTAAGGAGTGAGAGTTTCTCAAGACTTGGTATTTTCTATCTTTTGAAAGTTCGGAAGAGAAAGCCAGCCAGTACGGGATAGGTTGAGTCTTCGAGAGGCCTGTCTTGCTCGCCAATGCAAGCCTGCGTGTGTTCCAATGAGCGTCTGTAAGCATGTTCCTAGATCAACGGAGAGTAGTTCCAAGAAAAGCAACTCCCGAATAAAACCCAATGACATCGAATCAATATCTTTGTCCATCAATGTAAATATTCGAGGACAACACTGTCGAGCCTAGCCACGCTGGCGACCCTCCCGTAGAGAAATTCAAAAGTGACTTGGACGTGGTTATTCTGAGGGGTGTAGTCCACGGTGACTTCCTTCCAAACTCCCCATCCAGGGGCGTCCCGTGCATCGATTGTCCTCTTGGGCTGTCCATCGATCATGACCCCGATAAAGCCAGCGTCCATATTGTCGAACCAGACCCAGAAGCTCAGTCTGCAAGGGACGTTTCTCTGCACGGAAACCCGCGGGCTTTTGATCCTGGTACTGGTGACGGGTTCTTGGAGAGGCCTGTCTGCTAGTAGCTTCGATTCAAATGAAGTTGTTCCAGAGTGGGCCGACGCTGAGGTGAGACCAGCCTTTACATTTGGGTCAAGAACCTCGATCGTCCACGGGGCAATGCCGCACTCAAAGTCGCCGTTGGTCAACAGACCGCCGTAGGCCGTACAGGGAGTCGACGTCGGCGTCGGAACGGGACATGTGGGGCCGCATGCACAGGCAGAGATGTAACGAGCGGGGGCCGTGCCGCAAGCTGACGTCGCGCGAGTCGGGAAGTTGGTGGCAGTGATTCCGTTGGCTGTTATTGTGGCACAGAATGCCGAGGCAGAAGAAACTGCTGTCGGAGATGGACAAGGGAACAAAGCTCGATAGCAACTTCAAATGAGAAACTTTATCAGTAATCAATCGAATAACCGGACATTTCACTTACTTGTCGGCATTGCACTTGGCCAATGTGGTCGCAGCTCTGCAACCCAAAGTGAGGACGCTCAGAGCGATGGACACAGATCGTGAGACGTACATGGCAGCCCCAAAAAGGTTGACAGTTGACTAATTTATTGAGGACAAGGATAAGCTATAGTTAAGCACATGAGAAAAATGAAGATAAATATCTTCGTTTATATACTTTGATGCCTCTCCGGTGATTCAAGTTCGCCTTGGGCAAGTTGGTTCCAATTGCCTGGTATATCTAACCGATGGAACCTCAAAAGTAAGATGGCGACTGATCTCTCCGAACACGAGTTCAGCTCTCAGTAAGGGGTGTGCCTCAGTCGGGTGGCTGCATCTCAGCCGTTGTTACCTGGCGAATAGGAAACAAGACTTCGGCAGTAGTTTGAAGCCACTCTGTTGCACGCGATCCGGGGCGAGTCGGAGTGTGTAGGGGTGAGAAATCATCGTCTGGTTCTTACTTTACTTGTATGTCGCAGGAAGAAAGGGACTGTTCTGATCAGAGACACATGAGCAGTTGGTCATCGTGGCGTTCATGTCCTTCCCGGAACCGATGGTCGAAAGCACGACAGAACATTGCCACCGAAGTTACGTGAGACTCAGTGAACGATGAACAAACCAAGAATTATGGATTGTACCTAGCATTCATGATGCAAAGTCTTTCACACATTTTTGCCAATTGTGAGCTACCCGTACACAGGTCAGCCAGGTTTGTATGAAGTCAAAACTCAGCTGCACCTTTTGGTCCTAACATCCAACCCATCAAGTGGATTCTGGAAAAATCTCAGAAAAAGTACAAAAGCCACGACCCGTCTGGTTTTCCCCAACAGCGAACGTCCCTTCAGAAGCTGGATCTTATCAAGGATGACATTGCCAGCAGCCACTGGTTCGGTTCTCTTCACTGGGGATGCATACGATGCTGGGATTTCTCGCAAGATTATCACTTATGAGAAGCATATCTGTGGCCAAGTGAGAGGAATGAAACGCTCCGGCCTCACCGGAAAGGAGAGGAAGTCGTGAGTTATCTGGCTCCTTCTGTCGCCATGTTTCGAGGAATCGTGGGTGGTTCCACTCCCCAGAACAAATCACTGAAGGACCGAGGTTGGCAACTTGCTTTTGGCTGCACGAAGTGCTTCCAATGAAAGGCCATCAAATATCTTGAGCTTCCAGCCAGAAAACGGTGATGAAAAATAGGCCTTGAGAGCGGCTCCCCTTGAGGGTTTGCGTTAGACTCCAGACCATGATTCTGAGTTTTTGAGGATTGCTTGGACTGTCGACCGACCTTCAGGAATCAAAGAAATTGCCAACGGCATGAGCAATCATAACGCATGCGTGGCCAAGGTAAGCATTTCCATAGCTGCAGACCTTGTGAAGCCATCTCCGCGTGAGTTTCGTGGAGACACCATTGACCTAGATACAACTATGAGATGCAGATGCATGGCATAGAAGCCGTCTGTAAATGCTTTTTTGCGGAAGCGAGTCATCGTAAGTACAGGAATATGACCCTTGTTAACAAACGCTACTTCGCCGATCCTGCGACACGGGACCACACCGCCTCTCACCGAATCAGCTTCCAGCACACCATGCGGTTTCATCACACTGCATACGCACCGAACAAACAACCGGTTGGGGTCCATCCATCATCAACAAGCAAGTGGACCAAGCATGCGTCGCTTGCTAGACGCAGTTCGAGGTGGGAAGAAGCGGCGCAGCGACCAGGAAATCGACTATTCGGAGCTGCCACCACCACCTCTTCCTCTTCTTCCTGCTCAGCGGCCCCGGCCCATCACGCCTCCTGCGACCGCTACCGCCGCTACTGCAGATACCGTCGTCGCCGCGCTCGGCACTTTCGCCCTCCTGTCGCCGGAGCTACGCCGGCGCGTGCTCGTGGCCGCCTTTGGCGAGCATACACTACACCTAGACTTGCGGCCGGCCCCGCGCGGGCAACAGCCGAGCCCCCCGACGGCCCCCGGAGCCGCGCACGAGCACGGCCGCGGGGCCGCGCCCCTCAGCTGGTCCCGCATTGTCGTGCCCCCAGCCGTCGCGGGCGAGACGCCGGCAACGACCGCCTCGTCGTTGTCTGAGGGCTACAAAACCAGGAAGAAGACGGGGCCGGAGTGGGAGTGGGAGTGGCGCTGGTACGGCTGTGTGTGTCACCGTGTGATCCCCCGCTGGTCGCCCGTGGACCGCCTCATTAGAGCCTGCGGCCGCGATCCATACGTCTGGCCGCACCGTGACGGCTGCCTCGAGGGTGACGCCATGTTGTGCGAGCTGTGGCCGCGAGGGCCCGCCGTAGACGGCATGGCGTTCCCAGAAAGGGGCACCTGCGACTGCGCGGTCGGTGCCTTGGGCTGGCTGCGCGCATGCCGGCAGGCCTACGTCGAGGGCGTCGAGGTGCTCTACGCGACCACCACGTTCTTCATCCAAAGCCGGGACCTGCTGGAGGCGCTGCTCTGCCCCCCGAACGACGGCCGACGCCTGTTCCTCCCGCACCGCCTGGCCCAGATACGGTCGCTTGAGCTGCGGTGCGAGTTCCTGCTCTTTGGGGACTTCACTCTGCCGTTCATTGCGCGTGCCAGCGACAAGGAAAGAATGCGGCTGCTCCCGGACCTAGCCGACCTGGCGGTCCCTTTCCCGAACCTGCGATCTCTCGTCGTCACCTTTCCAAACATTCTCGACAATCAACGGCACGCGGATCCGGACGCTCGCCTGCCCGAGATCGACCGCTTGCTGCTACGGCCGCTTGCCCTCGCGTTTGCGCACCTCGCGCCGCAGCAAGAAAAGCACATTGTGGTGGAGCTGCCGTCGAACGTGTTTCGCGACATCAGAGGCATCGGCCACAGAAAAGGCCTCGGCCTCGAACAGGAGCAGCGAGGAGACGAGTGGGGCGATGGTAGGGGCCTTTGGCTAAGGTATGCCATCGATGGCTCGCTTTACTACTATATCAAGGAAGGACAGGAGAGTGAAATCTATCGGCCGTGAGTTCGGGTCATTAAAGTAGACCCTGCAGCGTGGGCTTCGGCACGGCGAAATCGGGCGGGTCCGTCGACGTGGTGTACGCCTACATGTTCTACGTAACCATTCTCAACAGAAAGGCAGTACAGGTACCAGAGCGGTTGTTTCTACCTAATTTAGTACCCTGGATAACAACACTTATGCGAAAATTCAGCGATTCGTCAATCAAAAACACTGAATACGATTATGCTGTCATTGAGCACCTGTCGGCTTCTGTGGTGCTCATCTCGTGATACCCCCCTGGTGCAACTGTTACCTACATCTAGAATGTTTCTCCCGACGCCCGGTACATGCTGCCATCCGCTCCTTTCTTAGTGCCATCTTCGTATTGTTTTCCGCGTAAAGATGTTGCAACTGGCGATCCAACCCCAAACTTGATTCCGGGGATGCGGGGTATGACCCCTGCCCGCATCAGAGGTCCAGTCTGATTGCGTTAGACCAATGGTAAGATGTAGGACACCGGGATTTCCATAACCAATTCTTCGATCACCTTCAAATTCATTGACAGGTGCTTTCGATTACCCCTTATGTCTATTCTCTCTGTTCAGGCATTTGAAGCGCTTGTCGTACGAGCTGTCAGGATGGGACATATAAATTACTCCTATCACAACGATAGTTGTAGATTTCAAGGCAGCAGCCAGGATTCATTGTCAATATAGACAACATGAAGATGGCTCGTTTTCAGCTCTTTTACCTCGCACTCATCCCACTCATCTCTGGATATGCTCGATCTCAAGAGATTACCGCCAATGACTTGACAAAGTTGCCTCAGTTTCCCCACAAGCCGAGGACGTTCATTCTGACGGATATCCTCAATGAGCCCGACGACCAAATGTCAATGGTACGCTATCTGACATACTCAAATGAGTTCGATACCAAGGGACTTGTTGCTACAACCTCCATCAGCTTGCCAAACGAAACGCACCCAGAGGCTATCGAGCTTATTATAAGAGCCTATGGTGAAGTTGTTCACAATCTGAACAAGCATGTGCACCCCAACGAAACGTTCAGTCCTGCCGAAGATCTTTTGAAACTCGTGAGATCAGGCCCAGTGGTAAGTGACTTTCTCCCTTCCTGGTGGCTATGAATGGCTTCTGATCAATCATTTTCCCCAGGTTTACGGGCGACAAGCTCTCAACGAGTCGCTAAGCGACGGTGCCAAATTGCTGGTCGAAACGCTTGAGGCGGGTTCAGATCCGTTATTCGTCTCCATTTGGGGCGGAGCCAACACCCTGGCGCAGGCGCTGCAGTTCATCAGCACAGAGTGAACCCCCAATGAAGCGGCCGAGCTTCGGTCTAGGCTCCGCGTCTACTCAATCTCGGATCAGGACGATGCTGGGCCGTGGATCCGGGTCAAATGGCCAGATATAACTTATATCGTCAATGTTCACGGCTTCAGAGAATACGAATCGTCCACGTGGGCCGGCATAGGCAGCGCAGACAACGGTGCTGCTAACGTGACGAAAGTACAAGACGATTGGCTGACGCCGAATATCCGGATCGGTCCTCTGGGTGAGGTGTATCCCAAGGTTCTCTATGGAATGGAGGGAGACTCGCCCAGCTTCATGCGGCTTATCCAAAACGGCCTTAATAGTGCTAGGCATCCGGACTGGGGTAGCTGGGGTGGCCGGTACACCCGAGTTACGGAGGCCGAAGACATCAACGAATACGGAACATCCATGGACACGGCCGTTTCTGTGACAGGCGTGGATCACCAGAGCCAGTATGCCACTGTTTGGCGATGGCGCGACGCCTACCAAGACGACTTTGCGGCACGAATGCAGTGGAGCGTTACGGACAAATTCGAAGACGCAACTCATCCACCCAATATCAATATCAACGGCTCCATTAGTCTCGATGCCATGGAGATAATTGTCCCGTACAAAGGTTCTGTTGTGCTGGATGCCAGCAAGACCTACGATTCTGATCACCCAGAAGACTCGACTCACCTCGAGTTCGAAAGGTATGCTTACACCACAGCCTCTATTGCTTGGGCCAGTGCATATCTCGAGGGACTCATTGAGATACGTCCGCTTTCACCGCCAACCGGTACAGATGGGTATCTTGAGGTTAATAATGCGGGATTCAGGAACGTCACGATTGGTCCGAGGGTCCAGATCGTGAACAATGTGCCGGGCATCTCGCAACTTGAGGGAAGATCTTGGCATGTTGTACTCCAGGTGAACAACAACAAGGGTCAGCATCCGGTCCGTAGGTACAAGCGAATCTTAATTAAGGATTTTGAGGGGTAAGAATGATTAGAGAAACTAAACCTCTCCCTGCGGTGGTCTGTAGTCTAACAATTCACCTTCGACTCTGGGACTTTGAAAGTCGGAGGAAGTCATATAGCTGCTGTCATATCTTTCAAATAGCAACATCATCGGGAAACATGAAAACATGCCAGAGCTCCCGCCTTACCGTCCTAACCTGAGAGTGTTGAAAGACCGGTAGATTCGTTCCTCCTGCAGGGGAGTGAACTCCGAGAGACTAACAAAACGTCAGCGAGCCCCATCGTGCTGGACTCAAATAATTCAAACCTACCAGTCATGCTTGGAGTAATCCATGTAATTGTGAATGGGGTCGAGTCCAGGTTGATCCGGGCAGGAATCTTGCTCAACAGGACACCCAACCGTCGCAACCTGAGTCGCCGGGGTGTCGTCAATGTAGTCACCCTCGCCGTTGCAGTCGAAACCATCGAAAACATGGAAGAGCCCAAACCAGTGCCCCACCTCGTGCGTTGCCGTTTTTCCCTTGTTGTCTTCCGGATCCCAAGGCACGCTCGGCCCCCCGGGCATAGTGCCGACACTCACATGGCAGCCGTCGTAAGTGTACCACGAAGTCCCGTTGATTCCGGTGTTCCAGGGATCTTCCACCGGAAAGCTGCAAATTCCCGTCGCGGAACCGGCATTTGTCATCATGCCTGGTCGTTGATCATCTTGTCTGTGACGAACCCTGCGTGCGCCTCATCCTCAACCACGTGAAGATACGTCGGGATCAGCAAGCCCTCGGCCCTCTTACCGAGGAAGCTGCTGGAAAGCCCTCTGCTCGATGTGCTGAACGGAGAGAAGATGCAGCTTGGACTGTTTCTGGTTCGGGGAAATTAGAGCCGCATTTTTCTTGGGCAGTGACGCGTGCAATGTTTGCTAAGGCAATCGAGTCGCCGAAAAGTGTCTTCAGCTTCATGATGTCCGCTGTCAGGAAATCAATGATTTTCTGAGTGCCGGATTTGCGACGAATTAGTCGAGCGCGGCATGTCCTTTTACATAACGTTGATCTACAGCAGTGATGATCCAAATAGGAAGGTGTCTGCCGTGATGGGTTCATCACGCCAAGAAGCTCGTATTGCCAGATTGCTACCTTGCCGCCAAGGAATCTGTCTCCTTTGCCGAGAGACTTGGGTTGACTGTACGGATTAATGTGACCAAGTTTCGGCTTTGCTATTTCCAGGTTTTGGCCTTGTACGATGTCGCGATCCAGACCCCATGTGGCAGAGGTGATTTGCTGGTCAAGACCGACTACCGCAAGGGTGCTCCCGGAAACGTATCGCCCCACGATGTTTAATTCAACCACACGCCTTCAATAGAATAGTCATTCTGGCGTCACTCTCGAAACTAAGGATCAGATTATTCCATGGATCATCTGTATTGTGTGCCATTGCTCTGGCTTCTTGTTGTCGCATAGCCCTCTTGAGTGTCTAGGTAGAGATACTCAGACGGTAAACAGCTATAACGCACCAAAGACAAATGCGACCAAGAATGAACAAATCAACAGCCTGTATGATTTGCCGGAAGTAGTAAAACTACCTACTGATGCAAGTAGTTGCAGAGTATTAGCCATGGCCGACCCGAATATCTACTTGACCCTGGAACTTAGAACATGAGGCTCGAGAGCAGCCAAAAGTCAATGCGCCCTTGGTAGGATTGAGTGATGGCTTATCTTGAAGCAGTTATTCAAGCACTTAAGCATGGATTTTCGTCCGTCGGGGTGCATTCTGTTGGAAGACATACGTAGCATTAGTGATGCGGTATCAGGTTAGCGTGAAAGGAAAGCCACCTGATGTGCAAGCATTGGGTGCGAGGTCCAGTGTAGACAACGGGGAAGGTGCCCTCAAGTATTGTTCGTGACTCAAATTTGTCACTGTTCCTATCGGATTTGCCTTGGTCTCCGAGTGGTTATAGGAGTTAACTCCTTTATTGCTCGCCTGCCGAGGATCACAAGTTCGGAGCCCCAGTAATTATTTTTGCTTTTCAATATTTTGCCTAACTACCTTAGGCATCTCACAGGGTTTTAATATAGCAACTCTAAGTCTAAAACGAGTGAGTTGACTTTCTTAACGTGCTCAAACTTGCAGAGAAAGGTTTCTGCGTCTCAACATTGCTCGGCACCGGCAGAAGGGATGCAAGGTCTCTATTCATGCCGCAAATCATAACTTAATTAAGGAAGGAGCCGCTTGCCGCCCACGTCTTCCCACATTCAGCGCGACTGCCAAACAGCGGGCAACTTTTGAACTCGCCCACTTCCTGTGCCTCACCTCACAACTTCCTGAAATTTCCTCGACCTCTCCTGCAGTCTCACCCGGGCTCAACAACAACCAGAATTACGCCGACGACAAGGGAAACACCCAGCTGCAAAAACCGCACCTCACAACATCTCTCATGGTAGCCGCATCCTCCGTAGTTCATCTTATCTTTCTGCTAATATTATCTAGATGACTGGACGAAGACATTGTCGGGATCCCAACCGCGACCGAGTTCAACACGAACCGGAGGACGAGAAATTACGGCAGCAAAACCGCGAGAGAATCCAAGATAATCTTCACCTGCCTGGATTTACTCTCCCCAAAGACGTCTTCGGCATCAACCACAAGCATTGGTGGAAGCCTCTTGTGGCCAACCCTCACAGCGTTGGATATGGCTATGGAATATTTCACCTTAAGAAAGCCAGTCGCGTGGAAGTAGCAGAGCGCCTGAGCGAGGTTTACGAAGCTGCACTTGCCGAACTTCGTTTCAAGGGCTCTCTCGGCCATGTCACCGGCAAAGTTGTTCGGGATCATGTGTTGCATCCGGATCTTTACAAAGCGATCCATAGCCGCCTTGTCACCATCGACAAGGACTGGGCTGCCCTTCGAGAGGACAAGCGCAAACGCGATCTCACCTATGGCATGAACAAGTACGATGAGGCCCGGAGAAAGTACCTCCCCCGTCCTACTCCGCTCGAAAGCCTGGGTGATGACGCCCCGACCTTTACTCGGCTCTGGTTCCTCGTCGATCGGTGGCTCGAACTGACAACCGACGGAAACACAGTCCTGAATCTCGACAATGGCACTTCGGCACTGATTGCTGGTCTCGACCCAGTCCCCCTACCTATGACAACCTCGAAGTTCGCCAAGTGTATTGGTCCCCGAGACCAGCAGAACGTCAAAGCTTCTACCAATTCGAGTATCTTTGACTTCGCCTCGATTTACGATTCGCTCCGCACCGACATCGAGGATATGCTTGCTCGAGAGAACATCCAGCTTGCTCAGCGCATAAAGCAACTTGAAGACGAGAACAGCGTCATGCTGCCAGAGCTGAAACGTCTTCGAGCAACGCTCGCTTCTACTCGCGAGTCGCGCCTGGACAAATGGTCTTGGAAACTTCAAAGTTACAATGAGAAGCAACGAAAGGAAGGAAAACCGTACTTTGGGTCTCGTGAGATGTTTGGATTCTTGCAATTCGTGGAGCAGCAGGAGGCAAAGGAAAGAATTTGAAAGTTGCGTTGGGAACTGAAGAAGGGGTGTAATGTTAGCTGGAGCGAGGTGCGAAAAGCAAAGGACTTCGCAGTCAGAATCCACGACCAGAAGACACTACTCTCAAGGAAAGAGCTCCAGAATGAACATTCAGATCAGAGAATCGAATTGAAAGCGGCTCTTCGCATACCATTGGTCAGCCAGATGAAGAAAGTCATTTAGGCTTTGAATCCATCGCAAAGGTTCACGCCAGAGCTTTCCGAGCTGAGTAGACGAAATCGCAGATCATTGATTTTCATGTACAAGCTTCGAGCTGGAATAGCATTCCAACACACTGGATTACCATGCCCTTCATGACATGGCTCCCGTCTTGGCGGACGCATGCGTCTACTCAACCGCCGCTTCCGCAACAAAACCTAAACGCTCATGGTAGGTGGACTGCTGCGCGCGACGGAGTGGAAAGCGATTCATGAGACATTGGGTCGATCGAACAGCTTGAGTCTGGAGGCACCGGAGCTTCTGCATGGTAGCTTCTTGTTTGTAAGAATCGGAGTAGATGCTGACGCAGGAGAGTCGGAGAGAAAAGACCTAGAGTCCGACAGCTTCACAGTCATATGATTACTGATGCGTGTTGAACTTCCTCAGACAAACAAAGAGTTCAACGTCGATCTCGGGAAGACCTTTCATCGTTGACAAGATTCATGGGGAACGTGGCTTGGAAATCCTGACTGTGCTCTGCTTACGCGCTTCCGCGGCGAGACCACCGAGAATTGTCATTGGCTCCTCTCCCCCCTTGTTCGATCTGACGACGGATCTGGACCAGTTCCGAGGGGCGACATTTGAGTTTGGGTAGACAAATGAAAGGAATGGTGCTTTTGTGGGAGGGCTTGGTGCCAAACGTCATGATTACTATTTGCTCCCACCTTCAAACACCGACGACGCCTGGCCGCATGCAGCCAGACATGACAGATCAATGTCGATATTTGGACGTTGTTTCAACGCGCAGCCACTGCCACCGCAGACAGATTGGACGCCATACCGCCATTCCCGGCGATAGGCGAGGGAGACAAGAAGGATAAGCCTCCTCCTTCTCTCATGTACATGCTGCAACCTTCAAGCAAGCGCCACTGGACCGTGCAGTTGTGGTTCACACAAGTCAGGCCTGCGCTAGAGGCGCGGTGGGACGTGGTACCGGAAGCCGGACTTCAGCAGATTAAATGCTGACACCGCGACGCGGACGTGTGCCCAGGGACGGAGGAACGGGGCTTTCTGGGGCCGATTGTCTGGAGGGGGAGACGACGGACCGAGGGGAAGGTGACACTGGAGCGTTGAAGAGAGTTTTGCTGGTTTCTGGAGCTATCGAGTTGGTGTTGACACTTGGGCCGCTTCTTGAGGGGAGGGAGGCGGTTGAATTTCTGATGAACATGTCGTGAAGATGGTGTGCGACCCCAGGTGAGGTGTGCTTGGCTACTGACAATTTAGCTTCGAGTCATTTCAAGGCAAGGGGTTTTGATTTTCATGGTCCATGGATGGAAGTTCGGTGGAAGAGGGGCGGCCCAGCTTGACAGGATGGGGGCTGCGGAGTTGACAGCGGCAGCAGCAGGGGTTCGATCATGGGACATGGGTTCATCCTTTGAAAAGCAGAGTCAGACACCGGCGAGCATTTTCCCATCTTGGGGAGGGGAGGGGAAAAGGGCAAACAAACGAAGAGAAAGAAGTTTCGACTCGCAAATGTCTCGCCCAAACACTCGGCCCCCCCATCATCTTTTTCGCAATCAATAATTCCGCGTAAATGTCTCACTCGTACGACAAATGCATGCTCCCAACCCCGGCGCTAATCTTGATTGGATTTTTTGATCGGCGGACAGGCGCTACCACTCTCAGGGCTACAAACGTCCTTCGGATGGTTGTGTCTGAATCATGCCAGCCTCCGGACGGCTTGGTGCAGATGTTGGTGGTGGTGTTGGTGCATGGCAGCGCCGGCAACGTTTTTGTACGCGTGTTTGTGTGTGTTTGCAATGTGTTTCCCATGCATTCAGCTCGGTTTGAGAATGGTCGAGAAGCATTGTCGAAATTGCAGAAGCACATGCAAGAGAAATGCAGAGCACGGATGGCAAACTGCAACGGCGTTTCCAGTCGCTCAGACAATGGAATACGGAGGTGCGGCTTGAGGAAGGAAAGAAAGGGAGGACAGAATGCAAATGCAAATGCAAATGCAAATGCGTATGCAGGGAAGGAGAGAGTGAGGTGAGGTGGGCATACGCTAAAGTTCGGCCCAGGGCCCCTGCGCAGGTTCGTCTCAAGGAAGAGGCAGGGGCCACCTCTTCTCAGTGGACGTAGACGTAGATGTGGGCGGGTGCTCCCTGCAGCATCCACGGCCTGCCTTAGCTTTGGCCCTAGGCTCTGCCCTGCGACCTGCGCGGTCCTTTTCCACGTGGTGAGGATCGCTGCACCGATCTTGCATCTATCTACCTTACCTTACCTTCTCCGCCTTGTCGATTACCTCACGCAGGCTAAGGCAAGGGAGCACCATCGCCGGTTGCCGAGAATTCCCACGAGGGGGGGGATCGTCAGTGTTCCAGCCAGAGGGGAAACCTTCTTCTCTGCCGCTCTGCAGTTCGATCTGCAGCCAGCATTCTTCTCGTCGTCGTCGTCATTCGGCCATTCATTGCACACCCAACGAATACCGGCGCCGTTGAAATCCTCGCGGGAGCCGTCCTCCGATTCATCTGCGAGACCTCCAACGAACAATGGGAACAAAAGACCGATTTCCCTCCGCCTCCAAATCCTTCTCGGCTCTCGGCGATTCCAGGGCACCCCAATCTCTGACCACATCACCCAGCGGCGGTCCGGCACAGTCCTGCAGTTGCGCGGCCAAATATAGCGACACTCATCCGGGGAGATTGGGGACAAAATGTCATCCAACACGAGACCGAGGTACGGCCAAGCAGGATGAATGGTTCCTTTGTTCAATGTCAGAACGCGAGACAAACAAGATTCCGATCGCCTCAGGCTCCGCCAATACTCTTGCATAAGCCCTGCACAAGTTCAGCTCCAAAGGGCGAGACGGACCTGACGCTACACACCTTTTCTGTCTCGCAACACCCGGGAATGGTCCCAACGCCGGGACATGGGACGGCGCCCTAGGACATTTTTGCACAACCATTGCCATGAGGACGACTCGATAAGGCACGGGGTCAATCGGCGCCAACTGGAATCTACGGGACAGAATCAGGTGTTTCCTCATGCAGAGTCAGAAATAGTGCAAGACACTAACTGACGAGCTAAAAAAGGACCCTCCAACATGGGCTAAACCTCGAGCACTACCGCCGCCGCTTTGACTCGTTCGACTCGTCCACTCTACATTCGGCTGGCTCGCCGGTCGTCCGAAGTACTCGCCGGCTCCAAACTCCAGTCTCCAGTCTCCAACATCGAGCTACGAAATTCGAGTTTCGTTCCCTCTTTCCCGCCCAAAATGGCACACTGGCGTACGCCTCCCATCAGACGTGGCTTTTCCCCCGCGAACACCGCCATTGGTCAGGGACTGTGGCAGTAGAGAGGGAGAGCCCTTGGCCGATACAGAGAGGGGGGAAGGGTGCCGACTGGCCAGGAGCTGCCACTGACCGATTCATCGCAACAGCCCCATACCCCTTCGAGTTCGTTTGTTCGTCTGGTGGCCGCTGCTTTGGCCCGTGCGGTTGTGCGCGGTTTGTCTGCAGCGGCAGCGGCACCCACTCGGCCTCGTCGAGGCCTAGTCCTTGTCTGCGGACTGATATGACGGGGTCATGGGCGCCGCAGCACATGAAATGACACTAACGGGAGACAGGATTCGTATATCACTCCAGCATCTCCCGGATGCGTCTCCAAACCGGCCTTTTGTTTCTGCCCCTTCATCCGGATTGTACCATACACATTCAACGACGGTTACACGACATTGGATAACACAAATCACACGATGCAGGACGTTCAACCCAAGATGGAGAAGGAGGAGGTTCAGACTACGACGACGGCCACAACGGCGCCCGCGACGACATCCGCCAGGATCGAGGAGAAGAAATCAAGGTTCAGCTTCCCGGACTGGATGGTCTGGTACAAGAAGCCCGAATACAGAGACTTTCGCGAGTATGCCACGGCCATTCGGACTGGAAGGAGACCCTTGAGCAGGGACGGGCGAGACAAGAGTCCCATCCCGGCCCGCTTGAGTTTGGAGAAGGTTTTGGCCAACGAGACCTGTGAGCATCCCATCTCCTCCACGCAACGCACCCCGAAAGCAAATGTCGTCGCCGAGGATTCAACCAAGAATACCTGCTGAACTTCTCCAACTAGGCTCGCCGATGTCTTTGTATGACTTTTACATGTACCTCAAGTACATTGAGTTTTCCCCGGAAAACCTGGAGTTCTATGTCTGGTATGTTCATTCTCGTGTTCGTTTGATCTTTGCACCAAGTCTAACATTCTCCCAGGTTCCGCAACTATGAGTCCGCCTACGCCAAGACAGGAAGCCTCAACAACTTTCCTATGGCCGAGAAGGAGAGTGATGCCTCATCATCCAGGGATAGTGCCATCGACAGTGCGATGGACTCTATCGAGCACAAACTCCCATCACTGAAGATGTCAGAGTTCGAGTGTGATCCTGAAGCAGGTCAGTCATGCTACACCATCTAACTTGCATCCCAACTAACGCCTTCCAGCCAATGAGACTATGACCAACATCGTCCAGCTCATTGCCCCTGAAGCCGCATGCAGGCCAAACAGCAAGATCGGACCCAACGGCCGCGATCGCATCAAGTCATGGGCCAACGCCTGCGCTAAGCCGATCTGCTCGAACAACGTGGCCAACGTCGTCCCTGCCCGCATCGCACCCAACTCCGCCTACCGAGTCGAGCTTAACGCCGTCGTCAAGACCTTCCTCCTGCCTGGCTCCGAGAAAGAGCTCAACATCCCGCCCGCCCTTCGCGACCAGGCTCTTCTCGACCTCCAACATTCTTCCGACCCTTCGCATCTCCGCCCTATCGCTCAGCACGTGTACGGTCTCCTCAAGAACTGCTCGCACCGCAACTTCGTTAGACTCGGTGTTTCTAACGGCACCTTTGAGACACTGTGCATGGCGACGAGCATGGGCATTGTTCTGACCGTCGCTGGCTTCCTCTGTGTCCTCCTCCGAGCTTTCGTACCGTTCATGGGATCACACAGCCGTTACAACGCCTTTGCCCCCTGGCCTATGTGGTTCGTCGGCATGTCTCTCATTCTTTCCGGTCTCAGGGGTAGCTGCTTCTTTCTCCTGCTCTTCACTCGACGTCAACCACTGCCATGGGAAAGATTTGACGACAGCGCATCCCTCCTTTCTCAGAAGTCTGGCTTGATGAAGTTTGTTTCTCGGATGATGATTTTCGACCGCAAGATTCGTGTCAAGGACGTCCACCTCAGGAGGCTGCAACACAAGATTGTCACACAGGCCATGGTTGGTGGTGCTGTCTTCGCCAGTCTGTGCAGCTTGCTGTTTGTGCTACTACCTGTGTGGTCGCAGACATCGCTGGCGCAGGCATGAGGAAAAGGGCATTGAGGTGGTTTGGTGAAAATTGAAGACGAAGTCTTGTATCATATCTTCTGATTTAGCGGTGATATCCCAGGCGCGATGAACTTGAATCGAGATTTCTTTTGTGTTATGAACCATAAACTCCACTTGTATCGCATTTGACGCGATGATCATCATTTGACTTTGTTATCACTGTCCGACGCCGAGGGCTAGTGTTCACCACTTCAATCGCCAATTTTGTTCTGCCTTCCGCTTTCTGCAGCGCATTAGAAGAGATCAGGACTTATAGAAGCCCCCCCACAGCTATCGGGTTGACTTAGCAAGAGATAATAGTTCGTCTTTCTTCATAACCTTCGTGAGCTTGTATATAATTTAGCTATCAAGATACGTGCTTGTGATCCGACCTTCCAACATATGATATCCTCCCTCCATAACCACCACTGTCTCTACCCTCCGTTGCCCGTAGATTATTCAAGATGTACCAAAACTCATTCGGTCTCTTTTTAGTCACCTCGAAAGATGTATTGACATGAAATGGGTTGATGCTGCTTGCGAGGGTTTTGGTTGTCTTAATCATTACCAATGATAGCTAGGCATGCCGTGGTTGTTTGATTTTGTTGAAGAGCAGTTGTTATCAGGGAGAGAGAAGGTATTTTGATAAATAAGTACTGTGGAATGCTTGAACCTCGGAGACGATGAGTTACTTGTCGGTACAAATTGGGCGCGACTGACAGTCTTGAGAGCCCAGAACAGAGACACAATAGGCGCCCTCCACCAATTGCTCAATCCTGAGGGACGATGTGGCTCATACAATGAGACCTACGCCTCGGAGGGATGCGGGTAGCGGCTGGGACGGTGGGGTAGTAGCTCCAGAGTCACCGCCACCTCCGCTAACCGTCGTCTACATTATCCGTCATCGGCTGCATGTTATTCGAGCAAATATTGACAACCAAGGTCTGACGAGTGTGTTTGGTCAGCTGAATCTTGTACAGGGGTTTGGGAGCTTTCGTCTAAGAACGGCCCAAAGAATGATGTAGACACATAGGACACGATCTATTCTTTGAGGAGAATGTCATGGCGGATTGGCGACGTAGATTATAAACTACATTGAGGTCGTGTCAGGATACCGAGGAGGCCAAATCAGTATTCTCCACATGAGTGTGCGCTGTTACATTGCCGGCAAGCTGCGCAATGTATTGCCCCACGTACCAGCAGAACATCCACTAAATTCAAAGCATTTTACCTTTGGACTTCATCATCAGTAATTACTGTGCTATTCGTTCAGGATAATATGAGGATAGAACCGCTGATGATTCTGACACTCCATGGATATGTGGTCGAGGTATGGTCTTCCGGGCAGACTATGCTGAGGACGCGAAGCAGGATGAAGTCGGTTTCTCATGCATGACTATTCCTGTGTTTCGAAGTGCGTTGGTTTCGTCGCCGCGCCCAAGGCCTTTATATAAGCTGTTAAACAGGACAGTTAGCGCAGAGCAAAACTTTCTCTTGCATTGGTCTGGCGAGTAGTTTACAATCGTCGAAAGGCAATCGCGTCGCAGATTGGGTCTCGTGCTAGAATACAGGAATCAAAACGGGTCTTGCTTCCTGGTGGAAGCGAGTTGTTCAGCCAATGTGTGCTCTTTTGCGTACGTAGCAGCATGATGCGGACGCTTGACCCACATGAGGATGCATACTGAATGAAAGAGGGATGGATGACTGTGTTTCTCACCACGATGGATCCAAACAAATGACGTCCCTCAAAACAAGTTGATACTTATGAGTCTCTGGTGTCCTTCACCCGCCAGATGCTATTCAGTCAACACTCGGAGACAATACGGAGCGAGGGCTTTGCGCCGGAGGCACGAAACCAGTCGGAGGCACTTCGGATTTTGCGCGCAAGGTACAAGTCATAGTATGAGCTTTCATCCCAGAGATAATGAACAAACACTCCCATTCAAATGATTTCATTCGTCGTTCTATGCCTGTAGATATCGGTTTATATAGGTCTGGGAAGCGACATGTCAAAGGGCAGCCGCGGAAGGCAAGCAAGGCGTTTCGGTAAGCCAATGTTACACGTAAAAGGGCCGTGACAGACAGTAGATTGTGAAGTCTCCCACCAGACAGCAATTGCATGTGGACTAAGTCAATCGGGACTATGAGACTTGCAGGCTAGCGTGATCAACCTCTGATTTGGTCAACTAATTGTCATGAGATGACATCGATGAGAATTTCAGCGTTCCTTGGCTTTGTGGCCATCGGAATTCCCCTTTTATTCGCGGGGATACTACAATGCATCGGCGAGTGCCAAAGTTTGCCCCCTACTCCAGATCGCGGCAATAGGAACACCGACAAACGCAATTAAGGAAGCATCCAAGTTACGCTGCAAGCGCAAATTTCCGATGCACAGATTCCTTAGAGATCGGTTTTCTTCATTGTTATCGCCTTTTCTCGCATATTCTTTGTCCTCACGGGGGATATTCTGGGACTTGCGCATGAGCAGTACCATCGCACTTCAAATCCGCTTCAAGGAAGCAGCCCTCAGCAGAACAAGCCGGGACTTCCGAGTTACGAGCCCGAAACTGCAGACAACACGATTGATCCGAAACAAATATACTCCCGTGTAAACCATTCGTCACTTTGGAAGCCTCTTTTGTGGTGTAGTCAGGCTACGAAACCAGGGGAATTTCTGCCAAAAGACAATCGGGTTGGTAAACAAATCTGTCGCTGAACAATGGATCGAGATGTATTATTATTACTTTTTACTGGCTCTCCTTCTCCAAGATCCAATCATTCACAACCTCGGCAATCTCCAAGCTGTTCTTCTCAATATGCATGAAGTGCCCATTGCCCTTGATTCCAATCTCGCCAAGCTTGATCCACTCTGGACTGCCGCCAACCTGCTTCAGATAGTTAACCAGGCAGTGGTCGTACGTGATGTGAACACTAGCCTCGCCGGTGACCATCAAGTACGGCACGCTGGCGATCTTGGGTAACTTCCGCGCGGGCTCCTTCTGCATGTGGCAGCTCCTCAGGGCCAGGGTCTCGTTGCCAACGACGACGGTCTCGAGTTCATCGGCGCTGGCAACGGGAGGGTCGTAGTCGATCGGGGTGTTGGTCAAGCCCCATGGGTTGGTGGGCGTGCCGCCCAAGGTGATGTTGTAGGACCAGAACGGGATCGTGGTGCCCTCGAGGTTGATGTTGGCGGCGATGTACTGCGGGCAATCGTTGGAAAGAAGAATGGGCGCGCGGGCTCCGATGGAGTGGGACACGAGGTACGCCTTCTCACCCAACAGCGACAGCAGCTCGCATCCGGAGGCGCGAAGGGCATACTCCTGGGGCTCCCAGCTTCTCGTCAGAGGAATGATGGTCTTGGCGAACTGCTCAAATGTCGGATCGCCCTTGAGCCCCGTACCAGGCCACTGAGTATGCAGGTAAGCCTGCGGGTAGGTGTTGTAAACTTCCGGGGCCGTGAAACCTCTCTGAACGCCTTCGGCCGCGGTGCCCGCGATCATCGTGAAGTTCTCCAGGTTGTTTTCAGAAGAGCGGCCAACCGCAGCAACGTCGACGAGATAAACGGTGTGACCCTGCTGCAAGAAGTAAGAGGCCCAGCCGGGACGGTTGTCGGGGGTGTTGAGCCAGGTGACACCTGAAGTACCGCCGCCGTGGAAGAAGACCATGGGCTTGGCGGCGGCGACACCGCGACGACGCGCGCGACCAGCGGAGACCGGGACGAGCTTCTCGACGTAGAGCTGATCGACCGTGACGTTACCAGTAGCAGTCTCGATGTAGCGGCCGCCGACGTAGAAGAAGTCGCGGGTGTGCGCGGTCTCCTTGGAGGCGCACTTGGTGCTGATGGCGTTGACGCCGGTGCAGTTGCCCGAGGCGAGGGCCTTGGCCATGCCGGCGGCGGCGAGGATGGTAGTGAGGGACAAGCGGACCATCTTGGCGGAAGTAGTGGCAGGCGCGAGAGGGATGACCGAACGGAGAGGTGACGGGTGCAGTTGCGCGGGACTCGAGTCTTGTTTAAATCCTCGCGAGGCTCGGTGGTGGGCGAATCAACCGTTCGATCGGGTCGGGTGCGAGCGGGCGATCCCTGTTGACAGACTCCGTTTTGCAGATTGCTCGGGTCCAGTGATTTTCGTTCCTGGCGCGATCAGCCTTCAAGGGGCGGAGATGGGGTTGCATTGGTCGATATACCCATGTTCGTTGGCCCACCGTTGCTTACTGCTCGCTTCGGATGGTGGAGATAGGTGATCAGAGGCAGGAAGTCAAAGAGACTCAAGGCGTGGTCGCGGCGACTTTGTCTGAATGAAGGTGTGAAGTCCATGCGAAGTTCAGTTTCGACGCGTTTGCGCAGGAAGCAAAACATGTCGGCAGTCAGCTGGTTGGCACGCGAGCGGCAGCCGCACGCCAAGACCGGGGTCTTCAACGGCGAGTGGAGCCCTAGGCAGGCAGCAGTCTCTAGCGGGAATCGGCAAATGACCGCCGGACGTATTCGCCTTTTTTCGACGACATCCCGTCAACATCATGTCAGAACTGCGGGGAGGCGGTCTGCACCGCATCTCACCAACGCCTTCTGGAGGACTCTTGCTGTTCAGTGAAACCCAATGCCACAACTCCAAACTACCCGGTCTCAGTTGCTCTCCCAGCAAAATACGACATTTGTCGTTACACTGCAAGAAATGACACCGAGGAGTTCAAAGATGTGTTTTCATGATCCTCCGGCCCGCGATGCAGCAATGTTAACAACATTCAACTTTGTGTTCTACGTAACACATGAATTTGCTTGTCCGGTGATGAAACGATGGTTGAACCTCTTTTCCCTAATCGGGGCGGGGTCCTGTTATGAATACATTATTTTAGCTGGTCGCGGAGTTCATCAGGAGAGGTATTCGTCTTTGTGCATCAAACGTTGCTTTCTTGGACCAAGTCTTTATTGTAGTTGACGGAAATCTGGTCGATCAACCATTCGAATAAAACATAATGTTCGAAATTGACACAACACAGCGCCACGGACCAATATATCTGCCAGCGCGATACTGATTGATGCAAGACCTTAAAGTGTGAATGAATTGGTCACTTCGGTAAGGGTACTGGAATACGATGAGTCTGGAGATGATATGAGGGAAGACTCATGGAGAATCCCAGAGAAATCCAGATATTCAACGTGCTCAAACATTAGTTATTGACCAACAGCTTTGAATCTTAATCGATGGGTATAAATCCAGGCACTTTTCATCGCTTCGGAAGTCCTATTTCTCGCATCATTGTCCAGCAACAAACTCGCCATGACAAGCGTCAACCACCCTACAGCATCCAGACCTTGCATCGTGCGCCACCTACCTGACTTCAATTTTGTTACCTTCCTATCACTCATGGCAGCCGCCGGTCAATCATCACGCATCGTTGTGGTTGCAGACACAGACACCAGATCCATCTCTGATGAGTTGCTGGATTGCGTATCCTCCATTACGAGAGCTAAAGACACTATCAAAAGCACTCTCCAACCGCTCCCGAACTTCAAGTTCCTTGTTCTCAGAACCAGCTCTGTTAAAGATCATATCAAACGACTTCGACAAACTATTTCTTCAAGTTTTGCTAACAACAAAGTGCCTGGTATAAAATCAGACTGACTTTTCAGTGTCCTCAACGCAGAACTTGCAAGGGAGAATCAGGCATCTCTCGAAGGGGGCCCGTTGGCTCAGTTACGTCCGATGCGCAATCTCGAGACTGGAGATCCAATCCGTGGCTTCCCCACCACGGCCTCTGCATTTTGGGCCATGAGCCGTACGTTTCCAGTTCATGTATCCAAGGACCTTTGAGAGGGCCAATATGTTGCAGACAACGACGTGCGGCGAATTTGCACTGCACTTGCGCTGCCAAGCGTCGGTCGTGCCAATGGCCCGGTTCGTATGGACCTCTGGGGATACACAGTTCACTATGAATCCACCGACTGAAGTGCCCCTGTAACGATGGTCACAAGTCACCTAGAAGCCGGTGTGGTTTCCTGATTGAGGTTGCAATGGGCAATCAACATTTGTTTTGTGTTTACATTTGATTTCGCTGTGGATGGAGGTATGCGTGTAGAGACTGAAATCACATTTCGGCCGAGGAACACTTGATAGACCAAAGAGCGCAATGTTTTACTTTTGAAAACCAACCTTCCTCCCTCTTGACATCTTTGAAGTCGTGTTTGCAGCACCATGAGATTGGCAGAGGCATTGGTGGTGGGCACACGGGCCTCATGAAGTGAACGCCCATGTGGCCGATGGACCCACATGAGGCCTGCATGAGGCCTGCGTGTGGTGAACGAGAAGACATTCAGTCTCGCCCCCATTGTTCATCAGGTTCCGGGTGATCACCATGGGAATTCAACACAATGACGAAAGCGGTGTAGCGAGAATTCCGTTCTCACCTCTCACGTGACCCAGTCGGGGCTCTTCTTTTCCCATCTCATCTCAGGCGCCTTGCACCTCCCATCTCTCACTCCTTCAACACCGTCGCGACACACATCACGATCGTCCAGGATTCGCTCCCAATCCATCCCGACTTCTGCTCGTCTTGAAAGGTTCGCAAAGACTGCCAGATGAAAATATTTGCGCTAATGAAATACAGATAATCGGTTTCATCGCAAGCCAAGAGCCGTCGCGATGCCGCACCACAAACGCCAGCTCAGCGATGCTGACCAGCCACGCCCCCAGCCCAGCCTTTCGGCCGTCGCCCTCACTGAGATCGATACCGCTCTTCGTCAGGTTGGCTTCACCTTCGACGATGGACATGTGTTTGCCGATCACGAGCACGCTGCTCTTCGTCTCCTTCACCTTGACCCTCGCGAGCGCCCATACGATGCGTCGGAGAAGAACGTCGCCGTCAGAATCGCCATGATCTTTGAGGCCGCCCACCAAGTGGCTTCCGAGAACCCTGGAATTGATGCTCGGTCTCCTGAGTTCTGGCAGTTGGTTAAGACCACTGCGCTGAAGGTTGACAAGACTTTCGAGGATGCCCACGAGTCTGACCTTGCCCTCTGCTACGTCATCATCACCAAGTTCCACGCTGCTTGGAACCGCTTCGGCCGTGAAGACTCTGAGACAGCTCAAAAGATTCTGTCGCAGCCGCTCATGGACACCCAGGAGGCCAATGCAACCCACCGCCTCTACCTCGCCATTGCCGACTAGGAGATCGCAATCGAGAGTGTCGAGAGTGCTGCGAGACCTCAACAAGAGCAGAAGACCGGCAAAAAGTCCAAGGGCGAGCGCGAGGTCGATGAGTACATGAACAGCGACGACTACATCAACAGCAACGGCCCCGTCAGCCCTCAGCATCTCAAGAAGCACTTGCGGGCTTTCCTTCGCCTTATCAACAAGCAGCACAAGCGCAATCTTGTTGATGAGTACTCCCGAGGCAAGAAGGAAGGCTATGAAAGTGGTTTCACAGCAGGAGCGGCTTCGAACGCTTTCAGTGACGACCTTCGCCGACGCGCCAGCCAGGCCGAATATGAGCTGGGAAAGAACAAGTACGAGATAGGACTTGCCTTCAAGGAGTACGGCCTCATCATTGAGGAGCAGAAGGAGTTGCGCGTGGAAGTCAAGGAGCTCCGCGAGGAAGTCGAGGAGCTCCGCGCGGAAGGTGCCGATAAGGATGCGAAGCTTAAGCAGAAGGAGCTCGAGATTGAGGAGACAAGACTGGCGCTGGCTCGTTCTGATGGAGTCGACTTGGATGAGGGCGATGTCTTCGACGATGAGGACGACGAGTATGGCAACTACGAGGAGGAGATCGAGGACAAGATCGAGAACGAGGACTAGGACGAGGATGAGGGCGAGGGCGTTGTTTGAATACTACGGGATCTCGCGCCCAGAGTTGCCCCAGATTTGTAACGCCAGGCACGTGTTTCGACTGTCATCAAGAGATCGTGTGGCTTTGGCGATAGTCGATGACACCAGAATCTTGTTGCTGGAATTCTTTGGTCGTCAAAGGTACGCGGGAGGAAGTATGTGGTTCTCCAGACACTGTTAGGCTACTAAAGTCGTAGTCTTAAAGAAGGAATTTAACCCCTTGAAGTCTACAAAATCTCAAACACACACAGTAGCCGTGATATACATCTCCAGATCGGAGTAGCATTTTTATCTCCATTCTCCATTCTCTAACCGCAGCAGTAGATCACAGAGCCAGCATCAAAATGTTCAACTTAAGACTTTCCTCGGATGTCGGTCAAGAAGAAACGTAGAAAAAAGATCAACGGGAGCAAGTAGCACGCGGAAAAAAAATGAAAAAACAAAAACGAGCGACCCGATGCATTAGACCCAAGGGCAGACGGCAAATTCGAAGGATTGAAAGTCCCACACCGAGAAGGCCGGATAGCTTCCGAAGGAAGACGAACAGTAAACCGTTCGACCACCAACATCGACGGAAGCGAGATGTACAATTTCGATAGATAACGCCTGCTGCGCGGCAGCGAGCGGTCGTGGTGTGGGTCCTCGATCTCGCCTCCACCTCCCGGGGCACATCACGATCGCGGTGGCTTTCATTGGCTCAGGCGGGCAGCTGTGTGTTGTTCGCGACCCACTTTACTCAACTTCACCTCTCCTACGCCTGGCGCATTCTGAGCAACTTGAACAACGGAAGGCGCGCTGATGCTTATCTAATCTGTCAAGGCTCGTTCCATGAGATCAGCATGCTTGGATTGATTGACATGGACAGTTTCCCAGACGATACCGCCTCATTCTCCAGTGGTAGAGCGATCACCTTTCCTGTGTGCTCACCATCGTCTTTGCTGTTTGTAGTCGCTATTACTGTTATTCTTACTATCGCCGTCGTCGTCTATCGTCCTCATCGTCTATCGTCGTCAGCTATCGTCGTCGGCTATCGTTCTCTGCCTTCTGCATTATGAATGGCACATGCGCCTTTGCCATCTCGGTCTATTACGGCGATTTCCGTCCGAGGTACCGAGGACGGAATCCGTCCTGGGTACCATATTTTCTCACCTTCGGTCGCTGTGCTCCACCTTGACTGGCCTGAATACGGGCCATGTTCACGTTTCTCTGTTCACCCCATGTGCTGAGCCTCACGCTGGGAAGCTGGGTGATGGCCCCACTCATCCATCACCTCTTTCCCGCTCAACTCGGATTTCACATGGAAAACTTCTTCCCCTAAACTTCTCCTCAAATCTCCAACGCGAGAGCTTAGTGGGACGAAATAGACGGCCACAGTGTCTCGCAAAGAGCGTCACATCCTCAGGTAAGTTGATTATAATCATTTTCGTCATCCTTTTCCACTCATCCAGACCATGCGCACTGGTGAGGCCATCACTGATGAGGATTCACAGACGTCGTGAACTCTCCCACCTTCGCCATGGCCAAGTCAGACGGCCCGCTTCGCGATGCGACCCAAGTCGCCATCTGCCCCGATCAGAAGGCGCTAGCCCAGATACCCTTCATAGAGTTCATCATCGGCACCAATGGAATCTCGTCATTGTCAATCCGAAGACGCCGAGTCTGACTCTCTTCACCCGTCCCTTCAAGAACGATCCCGCCAGCGCCACCAAGACGATTGCGCGCCGCGCTACCGAGCTTCTCAATGCGTACTTCGCCGTCGTTGATGTGGCCCACGAGAAGAATCTGAAGGCAGCGCGGCAACCGAACAAGGCCTGGGATTTAGCTTTGGAGTATCTGCGCACTAAGAACTCGCCTGCCTACTCAGTCACAGATGAGAAGATGCAGCTGGTCATGGTAGCCTTTGCGGATGCCCGCATGCGCTACCTCGACAACGGTGACAGAGGAAAGAAGGTTCCCCTCAAGTCAAGCTTCTTCGAGACCCTCGCCGAGTTGCTGGACAAGTTCAATGAAATGCGTTACCCTCCCGCTCTGTCTCTCGAGTCCCAGACCTCCGAAGACGCCACTGCTTCTACCGCGCCATCAACGCCAGCCGACCTCCCCTCCCGTCAAGCTACCCCCGAAGTCACAGAAGACTCCCTCTTCGTCAGCAGTCCCGAGCCTAATGACCGCACCGCTGCCTCTGGCCCCTGGCCTCTTCAGCATGATGACAGTCTCACGTTCTCGCTTTTCGAGGAACTTCAGCAAGTGAAGGACGATTTGGAAGAGGCCAGGGCTACAATCGTGGAGATGAAGAAGGAGAACAAGAAGGAGAAGGAGATGACAAAGCGCATGGTCTGGTGCGCTGCACTCCCGGCCATGAACGAGCTCCGTGAACTGCAAGGTCAGCCGGCCTAGGGACCCGACGACTGCGAGAAGTATCTTCTAGGCCAGCTCTGAGACCGATACATGTTTTCGGGCCCTTCCGTCATGTGTATTCGGCAAATGTTCTACCTCTGACGAAAGTTATGACGATGATACTTGGGCGATGGGGCAAGAATCACTGGTATGTCTGAAAGAACGCGATAGCAAACATAGAGTTTTATCGAGACGGAGGTCTTCTCCGCAGTCTTCCTATGTACTTCGTGACTTTGATGAAGACGACGACGGGGGACGACAGCAGGGGACGACACGATAGACGACGACGATAGCGATGATAGCGAAGACGAAAACGAACAGGAAATATGGTCGCTTGAGTATAGCATAAGGATTACACGCGTGCATGTGGAAACTGCCTGGATAGCTGACTGACAACGCCTAGGGAGCAAAACTCCTCTAAATATACAGGGAGATCCATCATCATACCAACAAAAGTCTTTTATATTTTACACGAAGCATGATGAGGAAGGAGTCTGATCTAAGATTATTTATTCAAAGCTTCTATCAGGTAAGCAATAGACAGAAAAAAAAGATTGGGGTGTCGCCACTACCCTGAGTTGAACCCTGGCCTTCTCGCTCTTAGCGAGGGGAGATTCTGAGGGCCCGATCGGGTTATGTACTTCGTGGGCGCGCTACCACTCCGAAACCTACGGCGCGATACCTCATCCTCTCACATTGGGTTGCGGATTTGGGCAGCCAACCCCCTTAAGTAGGCTGTTGCCTGGGGCGCAAGGCATTCAGCCACACCAAGCGCTTTGAGGTGAATTTCCCAATCGCGTGCAACTTATGCAACCACCCAATCACCAGCAGCACTTCTGACTGCAATGTGGGCCTTGCTTCTGGGATACTGCTAATGCCAACATGCTTCTGAAGTCTCCATGACTTTGCTCCCAAATGAGCAGTTCTATCAGTCTGTCTCGTAATTCGGCACGGCAAGTTGATGCTGGCAGAGTAAATTCACTGAGAACCCGTGCGAAAGTGTATTACTTCTGCCCTGCCCATCGTCGTTAGAGGTGATCTTCATGTTCTTTCATCACGCTGGATACGTTAGAAATTTCAGGCTGCGGTTGGGCGTCCCGGGGATACCCTGCAGCTTGCTTATTTGTGAAATTTCTCATGACACTTACACTGGGACGGCAGTATTAGATATCATCATGCGATGGCGTTTCCAAACCCCTCGCCTCGACCTACGTGGAGGGAGTGGAGGTACGCAACAACAGCGAGGAAGACTACAGGAGGAACAATCGCGGGAAATGACTGTACTGGAATGATTGCTGACTTGGGTTGGACAGTATCATAAAACAAATAAGGTCGCGAAGTACTTATTCTATGTCAAAGCTACGTTCGGCTGCGCGACAAGTCTGGCAGTGTTCCATGGTGGCGATGAAAAGCTGGGAGTAAAACCGAGATGACGAGAAGATTCTGCACCCTAGCAAGGGGTAACTCGTGATTGAGCAGAACCAAGAGGAAGCTGTGGCAGGCTTATTATGGAAGATATTGAGCTGTTCGTGCGCATGTGATAAAAGAAGACTGAGGGTCGAAAATGAGAGACAAAAAAACAGAGGTATTGCCACCACCTGATACGGAACCCTAACCATGCTACACTTAGCAGGCCGAAATCTCCCGAGGGCCCCATGAGATATCATTACCGAGGTGGACGCGCCATCCGTCAGCCATCTACGGAACCATTGCTCTTCTCTCGATTGGGTCGTGGCAAGTCGACCGTACAAACCCCTTAAATACTGCCTGCCGCCTGCGGCATCAGGCAACGAGCAGCCCAATTTCCGGCTTAACTAGCCGTTCGCAGGGAGTTTGCTTTGAAGCTGTTGCGCCAAACATCGCGCATGGAGCAGCATCGCCAGCAACTCCACCACGTCGGCTCCCGGCGCTGGCTTGCCCACCATACGACGCATCAAAAGCAAGCAACTGCATTCCATGCAATAACGGTCTGAAAACATATTGAATATGACTGAACTAATCAATTGAATACTATGAAACTACCGAAGATTGTCTATTTCTCAAGTCTTACTCCATGTCGAAACTCCGTTCATTACCCATTTTCCAGGCCAAACATGACGGCATTTTACTTGGTCGGAGGCAGAGGCTGGGGAGTCGGCTTGGGAGGCGGGCCAGGCTTGGGCGCAGGCTTGGGAAGGAAGGGTGCTCCGAGAGAGGGTGAGTTTGCCATGTTGTCGAGAGTCTTGGCTGTCAAACGTCTGTTTTCTGCTTGAATGCTGTGATGCTTGGCTTGTGTTGTGTGTGTTTGTTTGAGAAAAGAAACTGCTTGACTTGGGCTTTCCACGAGATATTTATACTTATAAACTACCGTTCCATCGGTTCACCGCAGAGTAGTTCCTCTCTAAGGTGCCGTGATTCATTTCCAATCCAACAGCGCTCCAAGTGCCCTACATGCCGAGTGAATGACATCCACCCACTTGGCATGCACTGTATCGCCTTTCGCGGCATATTGCTCTGTGACGAATTGCTCACCGCCTTCTATGCTCTCGGTTGGCGTTGCGAGGGCGTATCTGTGGTTGGCGGCTTCGTCGAACGCCTTCCGCGTCCTCGGGAGCATTTGATGAGCGGTTTTCTGGTCGCATAGCAACACCGGGAGCCTGGTCGTTGGAGTCTCTCTTCCTTTTCTTCCACTCCCTTTCTGTCTGCTCTTTTGCGATATCCTCGTTCAACTCTCTCTGCTTCCGCGCTCTCTCCTCCTGCTCCCTCTCATTTTGCTCACTCTCGTTCTGCTCCGTCTCCTTCTGCCTTTTCTCCTTTTTCTCTGTCTCCCTCTGTTCTCTCTCCTTATGTTCTCTTTCCTGCTCGATCCTTTCTTTCTGTAGCATCTGCTCCCGATCCTTTTCCTTCTGCTCCCTCTTCTTCCGCGCTCTCTCTGACTTATCTAATTTCGCTTTCTGCTCCCTCTCCTTCCGTGCTTTCTCTATCTTCTGCTGTTTCTCTTTCTGCTCCCGCTCCTTCCGCTGTCTCTCTTCTCGTACTTTTTCTATTCTCTGCTGTTTCTCTTCCCTCTCTATCCGTTGTTTTACCTTTTCCTCCCACTCCCCCTGCGCTCTCCGCGACTTTTGCAGTTGTTCTTTTATCTCCTGGAACTCCTTCTGCTTCTGCTTCCACTCCCTCTGCTCTCTCTCTAGCCTTTGTCTCTTCTCTTCGAGCTCCCTCTCCTTCACCTCCGTCTCCTTCTGCGCTTTCCACTCCCGGTCTTCCTCCCTGCTTTCCTCAACCAACTGTCTCTTTGTCGATTCTTTCCATCGTGAATGGAGCGGATCGCTTGCGATAGCCCATCGTGTCTTGGCTGGGAACGTAAGCTCATCCGAAAACGCACCTCGATTCTTCGTCATCGCAATCCACTTGTCAACATTTTCGAGAAACCGCCTCTGGCTGTGGTCGCCCTTTGTCTCTGTTGGGTCGCCGAGATGTCTTTCGCGGGCGGCCACATAAATTTCCACAAGCTCACGGATCTGCTCAGGCATAACTTTCGTCTTCTAGATGGGGTTGGTTTTTCCGAGAATCATCTGAACCTGCTGCCACGTCAATGGCATCGTTTGGTCCATTTCCTTTTGGTTGTAGAGTGTAAGGGGCTGGCCCCTAGGCTTGTTCAGCGTAGAGGTGCCGTCGATTGACTATTCTAAGCTGAAGAAGGAAGAAAGGACTTTACAAGGGTAGGCACCTAACAGCGGTGAAGCAGGCCGGGTTAGGCGGCGTACTGCGG